>NC_044055.1:252500-260000 GCF_902167405.1 Gadus morhua
ACTAGACAGTACATACTGTCTGTGTGTACATTACATACAGGGGTGCCCAAATTCTTCCCTCTGGAGGGCCAAAATTTAATTGGGGGGAGGCTCGTGGGCCAAAATTGTAATTTTTCAGTATATTAGGTTAAATATGGGTATAAATAGCATGCGTGTGCAAAATCAACACTATCACAAGGTCATTTTGAAAAATGAATGACAATGTTTGTTGTGCTTCACATTAATGTTCAAAAAATAATAAATAAATCATAAAATCTACCTTCTTTAAATTAGAAAAATAATTGAAGCACTATGAAATATTTGAAGACAGACATGGAACATTACTAGGCCTTGGGCCTGTATCTACAAATACAAAGAATTTTTTTAGTGCAATAAAAGTAACACAGAACAATAACACAGGACAGTAACAAAGTAACACAGGACAGAGCAGAACATACTCCGACACATTGGAGGTCCAGGCCTATACATTATGATTTGAAGTAGGCCTATCAGTGGGAGACATGAAGCCTGTCCTTGGTTTTTACAAGTCTCTTAATATCAGGCTCCAGCTGACTAACTGACAGAGTGAGAATGTCATGAAGGTGAGAGTCAGATAAAGCATTTCTCAGTTTGGACTTATTAAGATTCATCAGGCTGAATGCCTGCTCAGAGACATAGGTACTTCCAAAGAGGGAGAACATCACCTGTGCATGTTTGCCGATCTTGCCATATCTGTGTGCAGGAACAGATTTGTAAAAGTCCTGTAAAGAAAGCTCTCTAAACCGGCAACGGAGATCTGAATCAGACTGAAGCTCCAAAAGTTCCATTTGAAGCTCCTCACTGACTGCATCCACATTCACAGCAAAGGGTCGGGCAAGCAGCTCAAATGCTGCTTTGTTTCCACCAAAATCCTCAAAGCGATGGTCAAACTCCACCACAAGATGGCTGAGAATGTTGCAGTACTTTGGTGTGTCTTCCTCCATCAACCCAACTTCTCTGAGGCTGGGAAAATGTGCCAAATTTCCTAAATGTACAGACACAAAGACAAAAGCAGCAATGTAAGATGCAAGGTTGTTCATTTGATTTTCAATTAAATACCAAACATCAATCAAATGAGAAAAAAACTTGTTTTTTGTGTTTATGGCTGCAGTACAAAAAACAAATGTGTTATTGGATTTAATGCCTATATTTAAATAGAAAATGTGTTCTCCACACACAATGTATGTAACAAATATAATAACATGCTGGTTATAGTGATCAATAACCAGCCTACTACATTGTTTTGTGTTCAATAACATATTCAAGTTAGATCTCACCTGTTAAGAGATGTCTGCTAAGCAACTGGAGCTTTTGCTTGAAGGCTCTGACATGGTCGTACAGCTGAGTGATTATCTGGTCTCTCCCTTGAAGCTGAAGATTGAGGATATTCAGCAGCTCTGTGATGTCCACAAGAAAGGCCAGATCTGCAATCCAGTGCTTGTCCGAGGGCACTTGGATGTTGTTCTCCTTTGTGGCTTGAAACACCCTGATTTCCTCACGCAGCTCAAAGAAACGTCGCAAAACTTTCCCGCGGCTCAGCCACCGCACCTCCTGGTGGTACAATACATCCCCATACTGGGCATCCATCTCATCAACAACAGCTTTGAACTGACGGGCCTTTGAGAGCGCCTTTGAGCGAATATTATTGACAATGCCAACGACATCCTGCATCACGTTCTTTAGGCCGATATTCTTAGCGCAAAGTTGCTCCTGATGCAAAATGCAATGATATTTAAAAATCGAGCCACCACACTCACGGACTTTGTCCGACACAAGTGCAGTTAAGCCTGCTCTCTTACCGACCATGGCCGGGGCTCCATCAGTCGTGATGCCAGATAGGTTTTCCCACTTCAAACCATTCTTGTCCATAACTTGCTCCACTGCCTTAAAAATATCGATACCTCTTGTCGTCCCTTTCAGTGTTTCAAGGCCCGCTAGTTCTTGACACATAGGTTTTCCCACTTCAAACCATTCTTGTCCATAACTTGCTCCACTGCCTTAAAAATATCGATACCTCTTGTCGTCCCTTTCAGTGTTTCAAGGCCCGCTAGTTCTTGGCACACTTCAAAGTCCTCATTGACGCCTCGCAAAAACACCAGCAACTGTGCTGAGTCCGATATGTCGGTGCTTTCATCGCATGCGATGGAGAAGGCAGAAAACCGATCTGCTCTTTGGGCTATCTGGCCCCGAACGTCTTCGGCCATGTCCTCAACGCGGCGGGTCACCGTGTTCCGTGACAGGCTTATTTGAGAAAAAGCCCGCTTCTGAGTTGGACACACAGCTTCAGCAGCAACTGTCAGACACTCTTTTACAAAATCACCCGCAGCAAAAGCGTGTCCACCTCTGACAATGATGTTGCTAATGCGATAACTTGCAAGGGTGGCATTTTCTTGTGCGGTGGACGGCTGAAGTAAAGTTTGCTGCTGTGTCTCTAGCTTCATCAGCAAGTTTGCCGCATTTACCTTTCGGTCCTCGCCTGTGTATTTTGCGAACTGGTGAGAATGCATAGTTTCATAGTGACGACGAATGTTGTACTCCTTTAAAACAGCGACCTTCTGCTTACATACCAGACATATTGCGTTGGAATCAACCTCGATAAATAAATAATCATGTTCCCAACATTTTTTGAATTTGCGTTTGTCTGTGTGCCACTGCCGCTCCATCCTTGCGTCTCACTTACTCGCTGTCACGTGACTTCGGATTGGAGCGCAAGAGGATAGGAGCTCAACAGCGCCACCCTACCATCAATGTATCACAATGTTATTCTATGGTCAGGAATGGAAGTGCACCAATCAATAATATTCAATGAGTGCGAGCGCTGATGGTGGAAAACAATAATATATACACTGGGTAAGGCGCGGGCCAAATAAATTCAGTCCCAGGCCCCAAATGGGGCTGCCCTCTGTGTGTACATTACATACACTAGACAGTACATACTGTCTGTGTGTACATTACATACTGTCTGTGTGTACAGTACAAACTGTCTGTGTGTACATTACATACACTAGACAGTACATACTGTCTGTGTGTACATTACATACTGTCTGTGTGTACAGTACATACTGTCTGTGTGTACATTACATACACTAGACAGTACATACTGTCTGTGTGTCTGCCGCTCTGTCCGCCGCTGACTGCCTGTCCGTCAGCACACAGACGGCTCTCTGTGCATACAGTGGGCACTGTGCATGCAGGGGGTTGGTAGATAGATAGGCAGAGGTGCATGTGTATGAGTATCGGTATGTACGTGAAGGTGTGACATTGTTCACAGTGACTGCCGTCTTTAAAAGCCCCCCCCCCTTTGTTTCTGTAACCCCCCCCCCCCCCTTATCTGGTCTTTACTAGCATGGATCTGAATCTGATCAATAGTCAACGCAAGACGCTCTGGATAAAAAACAGAGTTAATCCCAGCAGGGCTTACGTGCCTGTTCACGTGTTTAGGCATTATTTGAGCTGGAAGATTAAACCATAAAGCCCCCCCCCCCCCCCCCCGCAGGCCAAGGGCTTTACAGGTCGCTGCCCCCCCCACCAGCAGGATGGCAGAACGCGCTCCGTTCAGTCCTAAGAGATCCCTCCTCAGAGATTACTAAAACATGGATGAGGCTCTGGCTGAACCCGGGACCCGGGACCAGTCAGCCCAGGCTCTGGCTGATGGACCGATGGACCAATCAGACGCCAGCCTGCCGTCTGATCCTCCTGCCGTTGTTTGTTTTATTTATTTGTTATTTTCTGCGCTTCTTATATATATACATGTATATCTTATGTCTTGTATATATATATATATATATATATATATATATATATATATCTCATGTCTCGTGTATATATATATGTATATCTTATGTCTCGTGTCTATATATATGTACTGTATATCTTTCTGCCCGTCCCGCCCCTGGGCTAGCAGCCCTGGGCTAGTTAGCCTCCTGGGCTAGTTAGCCTCCTGCTAGCAGTAGATTACCAAAACACCAAAGAAACAGCGCCGTTGAATTCACCTCAAGCACGAAAGAAAGACTCTGGACCTCTCCTCTCCTCTCCTCTCCTCTCCTCTCCTCTCCTCTCCCCTCCTCTCCTCTCCTCTCTCCTCTCCTCTCCTCTCCTCTCCTCCCCTCCTCTCCTCTCCCCTCCTCTCCTCTCCTCTCCTCTCCTCTCTCATCTCCTCCCCTTTCCTCTCCTCTCTTCCTCTCCTCTCCTATCCTCCTCTCCTCCCCTCTCCTCTCCTCTCCTCTCCTCTCCTCTCTCATCTCCTCCTCTCCCCTCCTCTCCTCTCTTCCTCTCCTATCCTCCTCTCCTCCCCTCTCCTCTCCTCTCCTCTCCTCTCCTCTCCTCTCTCATCTCCTCCTCTCCCCTCCTCTCCTCTCTTCCTCTCCTCTCCTCTCCTCTCCTCTCTTCCTCTCCTCCCCTCTCCTCTCCTCTCCTCTCCTCTCCTCCCCTCCTCTCTCATCTCCTCTCTTCCTCTCCTCTCCTCTCTTCCTCCCCTCTCCTCCCCTCCCCTTCCTCTCCTCTCCTCCCCTCCTCTCCCCTCCTCTCCTCTCCTCTCCTCTCCTCCTGCCGTCCTCCAGTGAGGCTTGTTTCCCCTGGCGGGCCCAGAGTGCATTGGTCAGGCCGTAATGACAGTGAGAAGCCGTCCCAGGGCAGCCAGTCCAGTCCATGGCCGTGCGGGCTATTGGTAGACCTCGGTGATTAAGTCCTCGTCCTCTAGTCCTCACCACGCCGTGTCTTCCCTCCAAATGGGCCGGCTGACGTCATCATGGGGCTCACAACGCACGTGACGTCCTGCCTGTGTGTGTGTGATAACAGAGCCCCAGGTCAGCTCCCCCCACACACACACACCCTAAAGAGGTTCCTCCCCAGTCTCCTCCTCGTCTCCTTGTGGTCTCCTCCTCGTCTCCTTGTGGTCTCCTCCTCGTCTCCTTGTGGGGTCCTCGTCTCCTTGTGGGGTCCTCGTCTCCTTGTGGGGTCCTCGTCTCCTTGTGGGGTCCTCGTCTTCTTGTGGGGTCCTCGTCTCCTTGTGGGGTCCTCGTCTCCTTGTGGGGTCCTCGTCTCCTTGTGGGGTCCTCGTCTCCTTGTGGGGTCCTCGTCTCCTTGTGGGGTCCGCTGTCTGATCTTGCTGTCGTTGCTGTCTGATCTTGGTTGCTGGCCAACAGGCACCAACGGCCGCGCCCCTGCAGCCGGGCGCCCCCCCTGGCGCCCTGGCCGGGGGGGCGCTGAGCGGGGAGCTGTCCGGACCAGTGGAGCTCCAGCTGCTCCAGAGACAGCTGCAGCAGCAGGAGCAGCAGGCGCAGGCCGCCGCCGCCCAGGTGAGCACATGCACCCACATGCACCCACATGCACCCACATGCACCCACATGCACCCACATGCATCCACATGCACCCACATGCACCCACATGCACCCACATGCACCCACATGCACCCACATACACCCACATGCACCCACATGCACCCACATACACACACATGCACCCACATGCACCCACATACACACACATGCGACACATGCACCCACATACACACACATGCACCCACATGCACACACATACACCCACATACACACACATGCGACGCATGCAGTGCACTGACATCAGAGCGCCGAACGGGACGCATCTCCCTCTCCGAGCCGACCCGAGCCCCTCAGGTGTTGTCTGTGTTCTCTCACTAATGACAGGTTTACGTCTGTGTGTTTGAAGCACGGCTTTATCAGACAGCTGTCAGCCGTGTGGAAATGTCAACAGATGAGCGCAACCAGCGGGTGTCGACAGGGGGCGCTCTTGTGCTGCCTGGCGACGCCCGCTGGTTGGGCAGAATCAACCTATTGAAGTTCACACGATGACTCCCTAAAGAACACAAAGAGGCTCTGAGGCTCTGTAGGACAGGTAGCCTATGGCATTCGCATTAACACGAGTGTCCCCAGGGACGTCCAATAACGTCACCTCTAAAGCCAACTCCAACGCCTTCACGCGCTGAGGGCGCCGAGCCCGACCCGAATCCGACCTGGGGACCGTCGGGTCGGGTCGGGTTTCCATGCTCTAACCCACATACACACACATGCAGTACACTCACATACGCACACATGCAGTACACTCACATACGCACACATGCAGTACACTCACATACACACACATGCAGTACACTCACATACACACACATGCAGTACACTCACATACGCACACATGCAGTACACTCACATACACACACATGCAGTACACTCACATACACACACATGCAGTACACTCACATACACACACATGCAGTACACTCACATACACTCACATACGCACACATGCAGTACACTCACATACGCACACATGCAGTACACTCACATACACACACATGCAGTACACTCACATACACACACATGCAGTACACTCACATACACACACATGCAGTACACTCACATACACACACATGCATTACACCCACATACACACACATGCAGTACACTCACATACACACACATGCAGTACACTCACATACACACACATGCAGTACACTCACATACACACACATGCAGTACACTCACATACACACACATGCAGTACACTCACCATCGCTAAGAGCAAGCAAAGGTCGATCAGCGAAGTCCCGACTCTCTTCTGTTTCGGGAGCTCAGTGGTGGAACGAGCTCCCTGCCTACGTCAGGAACGCAGAGTCGCTCACCAGCTTCCGCAAAAGACTCAAAACTCACCTGTTCAGAGTCCACCTCGACTCAGTATAGCCTTCCTATGCCTTCCTGCCACCATTGTATGTCGTACGTCCTGGCACTTAATGTACGCACTTATTGTACGCACTTAATGTACGTTGTACTTATTAGTTCATCTGCAGTAGCTGCTATCACTGCTGTACACGGGGAGTGGGTTAACCGTTGTACTTGCACTTGGTTCTTTGAACATCTTTACTGTACTGACAGCGATATATTGTTTCACTTCTTATGACAAATGTATTTATTGTAGGTCGCTTTGAATAAAAGCGTTCTGCTAAATGCCCTAAATGTCAACTTAATAATATACAGACACATGCAGTACACTCACATACACACACATGTAATACACTCACATACACAGACATGCAATACACTCACATACACACACATGCAATACACTCACATGCACACACTTGCGATGCATGCAGTAAAGTCACATACATACATACATACATACATACATACATACATACATACATACATACGACGCATGCAGTATACTCACACACACACATATACAATGTGTATGGCAACATGTGTTTTTGTTTTTTCCCGGGGTGTTTTCGACAAAAACACCCCGGGAAAAACATTGACCTAAGAATTAATGAGGAATCATTATTATTATTATTATGAACCACCAAATAGCAAATCAAAAACAAAAACAATGTGTGCTTCTCTGTAAGTGGATTATTCTCAAAATATTGTTTTTGCAAGATAAATTGTATGAAAAAAACGATCACTGGAGAATAATAGAGGTATTATGGTTATTAGTCAAACAGCTGCA
>NC_044055.1:265000-275000 GCF_902167405.1 Gadus morhua
GGCTGGAGTGTTTCCGCTTCTCCGCCCGGGGCCCAGGGGGGCCCCTGGGGGGGCCGGGGGGGCTGGAGCTGGGGGAGACCCCCGGCGACGGGGCCCCCGGCCTGGGGGAGGACGGCTCCCCGCTGGGGGCCCTGGAGCTGCTGCGCTTCCGGGAGTCCGGGATCGGCTCCGAGTACGAGTCCAACACGGACGACAGCGAGGACCGCGACAGCTGGGGGCCCGGGGAGGGGGGGGGCGAGGGGGGGGGCCCGGGGGGCGAGGGGGGGGCGCCGCTCGGACGCCTCGCCAACGTCCTCGACGCGGAGGGCCCGTCCGACAGCTTAGGGGACGACATGGCGGTGTAGGGCCCCCCCCCCGTCCCCCTCTGACTGGTGTAGGGCCCCCCCCCCATCCCCCTCTGACTGGTGTAGGGCCCCCCCCTCTGAGTGGTGTAGGGCCCCGTCCCCGTCCCCCTCTGACTGGTGTAGGGCCCCCCCCTCTGACTGGTGTAGGGCCCCGTCCCCGTCCCCCTCTGACTGGTGTAGGGCCCCCCCCTCTGACTGGTGTAGGGCCGTCCCCCCCTCTGACTGGTGTAGGGCCCCCCCCTCTGACTGGTGTAGGGCCGTCCCCCCCTCTGACTGGTGTAGGGCCCCCCCCCTCTGACTGTTGTAGGGCCCCGTCCCCGTCCCCCTCTGACTGGTGTAGGGCCGTCCCCCCGTCCCCCTCTGACTGGTGTAGGGCCCCCGTCCCCGTCCCCCTCTGACTGGTGTAGGGCCCCCCCCCCCGTCCCCCTCTGACTGGTGTAGGGCCCCCCCCCTCTGACTGGTGTAGGGCCCCGTCCCCGTCCCCCTCTGACTGGTGTAGGGCCCCCCCGTCCCCCTCTGACTGGTGTAGGGCCCCCCCCCCGTCCCCCTCTGACTGGTGTAGGGCCCCCCCCCCCCCGTCCCCCTCTGACTGGTGTAAGGCCCCCCCCCTCTGACTGGTGTAGGGCCCCCCCCCCGTCCCCCTCTGACTGGTGTAGGGCCCCGTCCCCGTCCCCCACTGACTGGTGTAGGGCCCCCGTCCCCGTCCCCCTCTGACTGGTGTAGGGCCCCCCCCCCCTCTGACTGGTGTAGGGCCCCGTCCCCGTCCCCCTCTGACTGGTGTAGGGCCCCCCCCCCCCCCCGTCCCCCTCTGACTGGTGTAGGGCCCCCCCCCGTCCCCCTCTGACTGGTGTAGGGCCCCCCCCCCGTCCCCCTCTGACTGGTGTAGGGCCCCCCCCCCCCGTCCCCCTCTGACTGGTGTAGGGCCCCCCCCCCTCTGACTGGTGTAGGGCCCCGTCCCCGTCCCCCTCTGACTGGTGTAGGGCCCCCCCCCCCCCCCGTCCCCCTCTGACTGGTGTAGGGCCCGTCCCCGTCCCCCTCTGACTGGTGTAGGGCCCCGTCCCCGTCCCCCTCTGACTGGTGTAGGGCCCCCCCCTCTGACTGGTGTAGGGCCCCGTCCCCGTCCCCCTCTGACTGGTGTAGGGCCCCCCCCTCGGACTGGTGTAGGACCGTCCCCCCCTCTGACTGGTGTAGGGCCCCCCCCTCTGACTGGTGTAGAGCCGTCCCCCCCTCTGACTGGTGTAGGGCCCCCCCCTCTGACTGTTGTAGGGCCCCGTCCCCGTCCCCCTCTGACTGGTGTAGGGCCCCCCCCTCTGACTGGTGTAGGGCCGTCCCCCCGTCCCCCTCTGACTGGTGTAGGGCCCCCGTCCCCGTCCCCCTCTGACTGGTGTAGGGCCCCCGTCCCCCCGTCCCCCTCTGACTGGTGTAGGGCCCCGTCCCCGTCCCCTTCTGACTGGTGTAGGGCCCCCGTCCCCTTCTGACTGGTGTAGGGCCCGTCCCCCGTCCCCCTCTGACTGGTGTAGGGCCCCGTCCCCCTCTGACTGGTGTAGGGCCGTCCCCCGTCCCCCTCTGACTGGTGTAGGGCCGTCCCCCTCTGACTGGTGTAGGGCCCCCCCCCCCGTCCCCCTCTGACTGGTGTAGGGCCCCGTCCCCGTCCCCCTCTGACTGGTGTAGGGCCCCCGTCCCCTTCTGACTGGTGTAGGGCCCCCGTCCCCCTCTGACTGGTGTAGGGCCCCCCCCGTCCCCCTCTGACTGGTGTAGGGCCCCCCCCGTCCCCCTCTGACTGGTGTAGGGCCCCGTCCCCCTCTGACTGGTGTAGGGCCCCCCCCCCGTCCCCATCTGACTGGTGTAGGCCCCCCCCCCCCGTCCCCCTCTGACTGGTGTAGGGCCCCCCCCGTCCCCCTCTGACTGGTGTAGGACCCCCCCCGTCCCCCTCTGACTGGTGTAGGGCCCCCCCCCGTCCCCCTCTGACTGGTGTGGGCCCCGTCCCCGTCCCCCTCTGACTGGGGTAGGGCCCCCCCCTCTGACTGGTGTAGGGCCCCCCCCCGTCCCCCTCTGACTGGTGTGGGCCCCGTCCCCGTCCCCCTCTGACTGGTGTAGGGCCCCCCCCTCTGACTGGTGTAGGGCCCCCCCCCGTCCCCCTCTGACTGGTGGGGGCCCCCCCCCCGTCCCCCTCTGACTGGTGTAGGGCCCCCCCCCCCGTCCCCCTCTGACTGGTGTGGGCCCCGTCCCCGTCCCCCTCTGACTGGTGTAGGGCCCCCCCCTCTGACTGGTGTAGGCCCCCCCCCCCGTCCCCCTCTGACTGGTGTAGGGCCCCCCCCCCCGTCCCCCTCTGACTGGTGTAAGGCCCCCCCCCCCCCCTCTGGTGTATTTCTGTTGACTTTATTTGATTGTTACACATGTGGAACGTGTGTTACCTGTTGTGCTATCTGTGTGTGTGTGAGTGTGTGTGGGGGTGGTGGTGGTGGTGGTGGTGGAGGTCAGGCTGGAGGTGTTGGTGGTGGTGGTGGAGGTCAGGGTGGAGGTGGTGGTGGTGGTGGTGGAGGTGGTGGTGGAGGTCAGGGTGGAGGTGGTGGTGGTGGAGGTGGTGGGGGTGGTGGGGGTGGTGGTGGTGGTGGTGGTGGGGGTGGTGGTGGGGGTGGTGGAGGTGGAGGGGGTGGTGGAGGTGGTGGTGGTGTTGGAGGTGGTGGTGGAGGTGGTGGTGGAGTTGGAGGTGGTGGTGGGGGTGGTGGTGGTGGTGGTGGTGGTGGTGGTGGTGGTGGTGGTGGTGAGTGCCACAAGATCAATCTCTGTCTTCTCTGGGGGGGGTGCTCCTTTCCTGACTTCGGGTTGTGTCCCCATAACACACGTCCGTCCACCCGTCCACACACACCCTCCCTGTAACGCTGTGGCCTCGTCTGTTGGTAAGGGTTAGGGTTAGGGTTAGGGTTAGGGTTAGGGTCACGCGTCCGTCCCACTCGTCCACACACACCCTCCCTGTAACGCTGTGGCCTCGTCTGTTGGTAAGCAGCTCTACACCCCCCGATCGGCACGGGCGCATCAGTCACCGTTTGGTCGTCGAGGACGATGAGAAGACACCATCCGTTGTCATGGATATACTAACACACTGTTATTTAATTCTGTTTCTCATGTGGGATTGTCATCGATGACATGTCTGTGCTTGCTATGACACTGTGTGACACATCTGTAATTTAAAATCACATTTTAAAATAAGCATGGACTCAATTATTTTTTCTGTCTTTACAATATGTACTATATATTGCTTGAATCAAGTAAATATCACGGAAAAAACTAAAAAGGTGGTGTGCGTTTCATTCATTCTGTTCTCTTTACTATTGACTCTTTACTATTGCTAGTGACTACCTTGACTAGTTGATTTTATCACGTTCTCTGAGTCAGCCGTGGGTATCTCTGCCGCTATCAGAGTGAGGCTACAGTTGGCCTGGCAGCTTGACCGGTCGTAAGACTACGTCAGCGGGGCTTGACACGGAGAAGTCTTTTACCCATTTCTATCAGTGCCAAAGCCCACGGAGCAGTAGGCCGACGGGACGGTGCCATCTCCTCTGGCTATCTACATAGTGTCGCGTGTATTCCTACAACGTTTAGCGGTATTGCAGTGGGCCAAGTTTTATTTTTGTTTTATGAGGACACACCGTAAACTAAATTCCCTCAACGTCTCTCTCTCGCTCTCTCCCTTTCTCTCACACACTCTGCTTGCCTTTCAGTTTAATTCCTCTTCATCAATCCCCGAAAGCTCTTCTGACATTTCTTTTCAAGATAATGCGTGTCTGGTTGCAGTGTTCAGAAAATGAAAAGTGCTCCCTGGGGAATGAAATGACCTCCGGAGATGCTTTCCCCTTTTGTGCTTTAAAACCTCCATTTAATCTCGCAATAACGTTAACAAATTCCAGACATGAAATTCATGTGAAGTTTACAATTTGCTATGAATTTAAATGTACATTTACAACATGTGGTTATCGCAGTTACAAGCACACAAGCAATCTCTTTCTCGCCCCATTTCATTACAGTGACACACACGCACGCACACACACGCACACACATACACACACCAACACACACTGACCTTTCAAACGTTTTTTTTCTTTGTTGTTTTATCCGGCTTTGAAGGGGGCTGTACAAAGTGGGCTATTCCGATCTGTGGGTTGTAGGCCTACATCCTTCCCATCTCGCCAAGGATACGGCTCATTGTCAACGCCGGCCTGATCATGCTCGCCTATTTGTTGGCTCCCACCACCAGCGTGCTGCCGCTCTGCAGATAAAGCAGGCGGAGTGTATCGCTCATCAGCCGGCCAGCTGCCCGCGCCACCGCGCGGTGCAGCTCCGTGGTCAGAGCTGCTGGAGCGGGTAGCGTCCGGGGCTCAACAACACTTCAGATTACAGAGGACAAACTGCCGGTTTGTAATGGACCCTGTCCCCTGACAACCTGGTCTCACAGAAATCCGTGAAATGACTGCGGACGAATAACTCGAAATCCGTGGACGCATCACGGAAACACGCCGATTTCCGTGATGTGGCCACGGAATTCGCTCCAATGCAAGTTAATGACGCTGATGTTCCGTGGCTCACACACGGATCCCCGTTTCAACGAGCGAGTCGACACCCGGGGGCTTAACTCAAAACCCGGGGTGGTCTCACTGAAACACTTAAATTGTCCTTGATGTGTCCACGGAAGTTGCTCCAATGCAAATAAATGACACTGTTATTCCGTGGCACACACAGATTCCCGTTTCAATCTGTGTGTGTGCTCCCGTTTCAATCTGTGTGTGTGCCACATTTGACCACAGTGGGGCCTAACTCAAAATCCGTGGTGGTCTGACGGAATCACTTCAATTGTCCGTGATGTGGCCACGGAATTTGCTCCAATGCAAGTAAATGACGCTGTTATTCCGTGGCTCACACACGGATATCGGCGTGTTTCCGTGATGTGGCCACGGATTTCGAGTTAAGCGTCCGACCGTAGTCATTTAACGGATTCCTGTGAGACCATGTTGCCCCTGATTACTTATCGTAATATATAAATCTAACACTGAGGATATATTGTTGATGCAGTGTTATACTGCTCTACGGAAAGCAATGCTGGTTGTGTTGGGGGCACCATCAGGGCTACTGGGGAGCTGCCCAGAGCGGACACTTGGTCTTTCTGGGATTGGTAATGTGATGTTATGGCCTCGGCCTAGAAGGGTTTCTCCTCCTGTTGCTGTTATGTTCTCCACTTCTACCGTCTGAAAGCGAATTACTATGATTCAGTTATCACGCACAGTTTTCATGATAACATTTAGAACGAGGTGGGTAGTGAGAAGTTCAAACCTCTCTCCTTCTGTCTCAGAGGCGATCATATCATATAAGAAAAAATTTAAATGGGCCTTAATTTGAAGGACCATTTTAAATTACATTTCTCCTCGTAACAATTGCAGACAGCTCTGGAAAAATATAAAGCTGTGGGTTTTAGTTCCTTCAGTCAACCTTCCGAAATCGTCATTTGTGTGGAAAATTAACTCAGCATCATACTGTACAGACACACTGCCAGACGTTTCATTACATTCAGCACTTCCCAATAATACCAGTTGTTCAGTGGAGCCAGAGTTGAAACAATGTGGTATGCCGGCCTCTGCATTTTCCCTCTTTGTCTTGTTTTACTGTCATAGCGGTTATAATTGCCATCTCTTTTTCAGTAATTAAGAGGTTTTACTCCCAAAGATGTAGACTAGGCTCTCTGTCTCTGTCTCTCTCTGTCTTTCTGTGTTTGTGTGTGTGTGGGGGGGTGTGTGTGTGTGTGTGTGTGTGTGTGTGTGTGTGTGTGTGTGTGTGTGTGTGTGTGTGTGTGTGTGTGTGTGTCTCTCTCTCTCTCTCTCTCTCTCTCTCTCTCTCTGTCTCTCTCTCTGTCTCTCTCTCTCTCTCTCTCTCTCTCTCTCTCTCTCTCTCTCTCTCTCTCTCTCTCTCTCTGATTGAGCGGAAGGTGCGTGATTTGCGGAGCAGAGCGGAGCGTGTGTTAGAGCGATATTGAATGGTTTTTCAAAACTTTTTTCTTAGTTTTTTTGGGTAATTGGATCTATTATAGGTAGGTGAAGGTTTTGTAAGGTTTTTTTTGTGAGGTTTGTATTCTTTGGGGTGTTTATCGGGGATGAGTTGTTGATCAGGGAGTTATCGAGGCACGGGAAAGTCATGTCCGCTATAAGGAAGTTGCCGTCCGGTTTTAAGTCTCCCCTGATGAGGCATGTCGTGGGGTACAGACGGCAGGTGCATATGATTTTGAATAAAAAGGACGCGGAGCTGAACTTGGTTTTCAGCATTAAAGTTGATGATTGTGATTACTCAGTGTTTGTAAACTCTGGCACTCTGAAATGTTTTGGATGCGGCAGGGAGGGGCATCTCGCGAGAGCTTGCCCGGAGAAAACCCCTGCAAAGCGAGCTGAGCCTGCGGAGGCGACAGCAGGGACCTCGGCCGGTGTTGAGACGGTGAAACAGAGGGTGGCAGATGTGGAGAACCTCATTCAGTGTGTTGCCGTTGTTGAGGGGAAAAGGCTAGATGTGGAGGATGCAAAGCAGTGTGGCGAAAGTCCCATGAAAGCATCTAAAAGTGTGGAAAATGAAAAGCAGTGTGGGGAAAATCCAGAAGAGGCAATTCTGGGTGTTGAGAATGGAAGGCAGAGCGAATGTATTGTTCAGAAGGAGGGGAATAATGCAGTCAAAGAGTCAGCAGAGACTGTTGAGGCTGGGCTCATCCCTGCAGCAGAGGGATGCAGTGGCAGTGAGGAAGGGTTGATGGAGGAGGAAGATGTGTGTAAACCTCCTCTCCTCAAGAGAAAACAGGGCAGTGAAACCTGTGGCTCCAAAGCCAAGAAAGCAGCGGCTAGTGGAGAGCAGGAGGAGTCAGTGTCTAGTGATGAGCAGGCAGAGGTACAGTCTGAGGAGGAGGAGATGGAGGACGGTGCCACAGACAGTCAGCCCCTCACAGACTCAACGCTGCTTTCTGCTTCTCAGTTGGAAGAGTTGTACACTGTACAGAGCATACAAATGTTCCTTCAAAAAACAAAAAATATGAAGAATGTCCAATTTGAAGAGTATTTTGCAGATAAGAGTATGCTGTTGCTTTCAGTCAAGGCTCAGATGAGCATCAGAGGGGAGGGAGGTTTCTCTGAGCAAGAAGTCTACAGATTGAAGAAGATTGCTCTGAGACTCAAACAAGAGCTACATGCTGAAGACAATGTTTAGAGCAGTTGGCCTCCTGTTTCTTCTCCTGTGTGTGTCTCTCCTCACATCAAAAGCAATGACTTCTTTTAAGGTTTCCACTCTTAATTTAAATGGAGTTAGAGATGTGAGGAAGAGGGCTTGCCTGTTTGAAACTCTTAAACTTAAAAAAATTAATATAATGATGCTCCAGGAGACTCACAGTGATGTTTTTAATGAAACAGACTGGAGGAGGGAGTTTGAGGGCAAAGTCATTTTAAGCCATTTTAACAGCACGAGTGCAGGAGTAGCTCTCCTGTTCTCCAGAGATTTTGTGCCCTTATCCCATGTGGTGGAAGAGCGGGTTAAGGGGAGACTGCTGGTAGTTAAGGCAAAATATGAGCGTTTTAATATTGTATTTATTAGTGTATATGCTCCAAATTCTGGCCCTGACAGAGTTCAGTTTTTAAATGAACTTGGTCTGGTTTTAAGTCAGTGTGTGCCAGAAGATTATTTGTTTTTGGGAGGGGACTTTAACTGCACAGCGGAGGATAAAGATAGGAATCATACGGAACCTCATGCACCTTCTCGGAAGGCAATGTTAACACTGATGGAAAACCACAGTATGAGTGACGTATGGAGGAAATTCCACCATAATGTAAAACAATATACATGGGTCCACAGCAGGGAACTTGTTTTATCTCTAGCTAGGTTAGACAGGATTTACTCTTTTACGCATCATTTTAGCATTTTTAAAGCGTGTAATATATGTCCAGTAGGCTTCTCTGACCATTCCATGGTCATATGTGAGGTTTTTAGTGCAAATATGAGGAATAAGTCTGCATACTGGCATTTTAACACTGCTTTGCTTTTAGATGCGCATTTTAGAGAGGTTTTTATTTATTTTTGGAAAGGTTTTAGAGAGAGGAAGGGGGATTTTATCTGTCTAAAACAATGGTGGGATCACGGCAAAATACAGACTAAGCAGCTTTGTCAGCAGTACACTCTCAATGTTTCTCGTGACATCACCAAGTCTATGAAAGATCTGGAGTTAGAAATAGTGGAGCTGCAGAGTTCTGCACAGTCCACAGGAAACGGAGTCTGTGTTGAGAGCCTCAAATCTAAAATAGCAGTGCTGGCAGACCTGCTGGGCTCCAGAGCGCAAGGGGCGCTAGTCCGCTCACGATTTCAGAGCATTTCTTTAATGGACTCCCCGTCCAAGTTCTTCTTCAGTCTGGAGAAGAAGAATGGCCAGGCCAGGCAGATCCATGCGCTGCGGTCAGAGGACAGACAGCAGCTCACAGGCATAGCAGAGATCAGGAACAGGGCGGTAGAGTTCTATGTGAAGCTGTATAGCAGTGAGCACCAGGAGGATAATGCTGGTTTTGACTCCTTCTGTGAGAACCTGCCTACAGTCTCAGCGGAGACCAACAGAGAGCTGGAGGGGCCCTTGACTGAGGAGGAGGTGTTTTCTGCCTTGCAGAGTGTGCAGGGGGGTAAGGCCCCCGGCATCGATGGGTTGCCCTCTGAGTTCTACAAGGCTTTCTGGCCTGAACTTAAGGAAGACATGCTGGAGGTCTTCTCAGAGAGCTTTGAGGACTCCTCCCTCCCACAGAGCTGCAGGAGGGCTGTGCTCACTCTGCTGCCCAAGAAAGGGGACCTTCAGGAGATTAAGAATTGGAGGCCCGTCTCACTGCTTTGTGTAGACTATAAGCTGCTGTCAAAAGTCCTGTCAAACCGGCTGAAGAAGGTGATGGACCAGCTCATTCACCGATCTCAGACGTACTGTGTGCCTGGCAGGTCCATGATTGACAATGTGTCACTCATTAGGGATATTTTGGAAGTCTCCGGTTCATTGGGCTTAGATGCTGGTCTAGTTTCTTTAGACCAGGAAAAAGCTTTTGATCGGGTTGAGCACCGTTATCTTTGGAAAGTTTTACAAAGGTACGGCCTCAGCCTGGGTCTGATAGCTAAGATAAAGGTCCTGTATGAGAACATTGAGAGTGTGCTGAAGATAAACGGTGGTTTATGCAAACCTTTTATGGTAAAAAGAGGTATTCGACAAGGCTGCGCCATGTCTGGTATGTTGTACTCACTGTCTATAGAACCCATGTTGCACAATGTTCGTGTTTTTATTAATGGCCTGTTTGTACCTGATATTAGTTCAAATTTTATCTCATCAGCTTATGCTGATGACATCATCATTTTTATTAAAAATCAGGAGGACATTAATAGATTGGGCGAGATTGTTGAGACGTTTGGGAAGCTCTCAGCTGCCAAAGTGAACTGGGCCAAGAGTGAAGCGCTGGCAGTTGGGAAGTGGTCTGCGGGTCTGCCCCAGCTGCCAGGGGGGCTGAGCTGGAAGAGGGGGGTTTTAAACACCTAGGGGTTCATCTAGGGGATGAACAGACAGAAAGAAAGAACTGGGAGGGTGTGCTGGAGAAGGTAGAGGGGAAGTTGGATAAGTGGAG
>NC_044055.1:287500-380000 GCF_902167405.1 Gadus morhua
GAGGGCAACAGGAACCCGTACGAGGCGGTTCTGAAGGACCTGGAGCCGCCCATCATCGCGCGCTACGTGCGCTTCATGCCTGTCACCGACCACTCCATGATCGTCTGCATGAGGGTGGAGCTCTACGGCTGCCAGTGGCTCGGTCAGTCCTGGGTGTGGGTGTGTGCGTGTGTGTGTGTGTGTGTGTGTGTGTGTGTGTGTGTGTGTGTGTGTGTGTGTGTGTGTGTGTGTGTGTGTGTGTGTGTGTGTGTGTGTGTGTGTGTGTGTGTGTGTGTGTTTTGTGATAGGTGCAGGTGCAGTATGGGTAATGACTCCATTAAGCACATAACATATGTATAGCATATGAACACCTGCTGCCGACAGGTCGTCCTCACAGCAGCTCCAGAAGCTGTTATGTCTCTTGCTCTGTGTTGTTCTGTCCAGATGGCCTGATGGGCTACAGCGCCCCCGAAGGCCACCAGATGATCTACCGCGGGCTGGACGTCTTCCTCAACGACTCTGTGTACGACGGCGTCGCCGCAGACAGGTCTGCTCTCAGCTGACATCACACGCCCACGCACACCGACCCCCTCTCAGGGGGGGGCAGTCTGTGTGTGTGTGTGTGTGTGTGTGTGTGTGTGTGTGTGTGTGTGTGTGTGTGTGTGTGTGTGTGTGTGTGTGTGTGTGTGTGTGTGTGTGGGTCTGGGAGAATGTCATGGATTGGATCAGCATGCTTTATACCTGCAGTATGAAAACCACAGACACCTCACAAAAGCACCATTACAATGCTAATATATATTAAATTAATATCTTAAATATGAAATATGAAATACATTTCATGCATAAGTGTAATATACATTAAATGCATGGTTCTGTCTAGCTCCCTTGTTGATGCCTTGCAACAGTACTGCCACGGTAGTCGGTCTGATTCCTCCCCTGCCTAGACGGCCTGCCATCATGGTTCAACTGAGGATAGTCTGGGGGTTAGCGTTGGGTTTGACCCCCCCCCCCCCCCCCCCCCCATGTAATATATATTTGTTATCTGGAAGTGTGTAACCGGCCAACACAAACTTGGCCAGCGGTAGCAAACTGTAAAAGAGTCTGTAAAGGTTTAAAACAACGCTGTGTAGACTGGACACTGGAGAAATACATTTCTACAGTGTTCAGACTTCCCAAGGCTTCATCCACTGGCTCAAATGAGTCTTCATCGGTTGAATATCTCAGAAACAAAACAGGAACAAGGCGAAACCCAGCCTGGTTCTACCAGACTCTCGTACTTCACTTCATTTGCACAGAGAGTCTGGGCCCCGTTTCCCGAAAGCATCTTTAGCCTAAGTGGATCGCAGAGTGGGTCGTACGAGCATCGTACAGTTTTCACACCGTTTCCCGAAAGCATCTTTGGTAACGAACCTCTTAAAAACGCTCACGAGTCACGAGTAGCCAACGAGTGCTCCAGGGTACTCGTAGGACGCTAAGAGCCTCGTTAGCCTACTATAGCCTCAGTGGCGTAGCCAGCGGACATTCCTAGTATTGGATGCGTTTTATTATAACACATTGGTAATGGTGTATCACGTGCGTCTGAGTCTAATGTGGGCCATTATGTTCTTAATTTGAGAGACAGTCCAGGAAATGTTTGAGCAGGCAGGGCACTTAAAATGTGTGAGAGAAAGTGGGGGGGATTTGTGCAGACTGACAAAGGCTACTCATAAAACGTAGCCTAAAATAATGTAATGTAATAATGTAAAATAAAAAAATAAATAAATTATTAATTATAAAAATATAAAAAAAAATGCAAAGGAGCAGGCAAAAGGCTGGGATATGGTGGGGATTGGTCACGTTGACGGGAATGTTTAGTGACATGTGGGAGGGTGGAGGGGGTTAAAACGACGTGCATGAAAACCAGCCGCGTAGTTATGAGGGAGGCCGTCCTCACACCGATCTTCCTCGTCGTCATCGTCCTCAATGTCCTCCGGTTCAACCAAAGCTACCCCAGCCTTAGCTGCAATGTTGTGCAACATAGCTGTCACACATATCACAGCGCATGACTTGGCCGGCGAAAACTGGAGCCCTCCGCTGGACTTGTGAAGGCATCTAAAGCGCAACTTCCACCTCCCGATCGTGCGCTCAGGATTAGGACTGATATATATGTCGGCCTAGGCTTAATCAATTGTGTTTTAATATCTTTAGCATTCATATTATTGCCATCTATTCTTTTCGTAGGCTACTCTGCGGTTGGCCTTGATGGGGAGATATTTTAACCCTTTTTAACCCCATTTTCCTCCGACATTCCTGCGTCTCCCCCTGCGTCATAGCCCGTTTCAGCACCATGTCAGTGGACAGGTACAATCCTACGTTCGTCTTGAGTGCAGCGAATGCGCGTTCAAGTTAAGAGGAGTTTCGGGAAACGCTCCAAAGAATTTATCGATGGTTCGAAAGGTGGATCTTTCGAACCATCGATATCGGGAAACGGGGCCCTGGTCCTACTCAATTGACAAACGTTAAAGTTGTGTCTGTTGAAGTTTAAAACTATTGGATCTGCCCAGTGCCACTCAGGATCTGCCATAACCAATCGCTACGATTGACCGGGAATCACTTTGCGCGCAGGCTGTAAACAAACCAAACACCGTGCTTGAAGATGTCCGTCAACGAGAGCTGACTTTAACGTCATTGATCTCAGCCAGAATCAGAATCAGAATCAGAAAAGGTTTATTGCCAAATACCTCATCCTCATCCTCATCGTCATCCGCTTATCCGGGGTCGGGTTGCGGGGGGAGCAGCCCAAGCAGGGGGCCCCAGACTTCCCTTTCCCGGGCCACATTGACCAGCTCTGACGGGGGGATCCCGATATTGCCAAATACATTTACACATATTAGGAATTTGTCTTGGTATTCGTATTCGTTGCGCACGATCTTAACAAAGAAACAATAAACAATAATGCGAGTATTGAATAATAAGTACTGAAAAAGATAAGAGCAAATAAAAAATAAAAATAAATAAATAAAGATACTCTATATACAGATACATATGCACCGTAATAAGATAAGAAGATAAGATAAGATAAGAAAGATAGAAAGATCGCTGATTGGACGCAGAAAAAAATTAAGACGGAGAGAACCCTGTAACATACCACAGACCAAGACCGAGTACTGAAGGGAAATTCAAATTGAGCGGAAGTACTCTGGCGGGCGGAGCCAGGCTATATATTTGTACCTTTATTCATTTATTTTTATTTTTATTTGACATGGACATGACAATTTCATTGGACGAACCAGATGCATTTGTATTAGCACCTAGCAACACGCTAGTTAGCATGTTTAAAGTGTATTAGCACCTAGCAACACACTAGTTAGCATGTTTAAAGTGTATTAGCACCAAGCAAGACGCTAGTTAGCATGTTTAAAGTGTATTAGGACCTACCAACACTAGTTACCATGTTTAAAGTGTATTAGCACCTAGCAACGCGCTAGTTAGCATGTTTAAAGTGTATTAACACCTAGCAACACGCTAGTTAGCATGTTTAAAGTGTATTAGCACCTAGCAACATGCTAGATAGCATGTTTAAAGTGTATTAGCACCTAGCAACACGCTAGTTAGCATGTTTAGGTGTATGAGCACCTAGCAACACGCTAGTTAGCATGTTTAAAGTGTATTAGCACCTAGCAACACGCTAGCTAGCAACACCTTTCCACGGGACCTTCCTCCCTGTTACCCAGGCAGAAAAGGAAAAGGACCATCAGCCCATGTTCTATATCAGTAAGCCAGCCCCCCCCCCCCCCCCCCCCCCCCCCCAGACCCACCAAGGGCCTCGGACTCCTCACCGACGGGGCCTGGGGCCTGGACGACTTCCTCCACAGCCCCATCTACGGCGTGTGGCCCGGCTACGACTACGTGGGCTGGACCAACCGGAGCTTCCCCCGCGGCTACGTGGAGATTGTGTTCGACTTCGACCACGTCAGGACCTTCACCTCCATGAAGGTCAGGGGGCTTGCTGCACCTCGTTTTTGCCCCTAGGGACCCGAAAAAGAACATGTCGCCGTGTCCGTGGGACCGGACCGTAGAAAACGCGTCTCACACACTGCGATTGTTGCTGAATTGCTGGATCGCATGGTTCAAGTTTGGGATCGTAGGTTAAAGGTGATATATTGTACCACCAGGTGGGAGTGTGATTAGCCGCTACAAGCCGTTTTGACAATCTGCCTCTTCTGACATCACAAGGAGGCGTGTCCTCCTTGATGTATGACGGCTAGATGAGCAACATTTCCTACAGTCCGCTGGGTAGGCTGGTAGACTGATCTATCAGCACACATCTAGGTGGACACGCCCACTTGTGATGTCAGAAGAGGCAGATTTGCAAAACGGCTTGTAGCGGCTAATCACACTCACACCTGGTGGTATAATATGTCACCTTTAAGAACCTCTGACCCATAAGTTAGAGTGTTAGAGATGCAACATTTCCAGTTTGAGATCGTAGTTTAAGAGGTGGTGGTGGTGGTGGTGGTGGTGGAGGTGGTGGTGGTGGAGGTGGTGGTGGAGGTGGTGGTGGTGGTGGTGGTGGTGGAGGTGGTGGAGGTGGTGGTGGAGGTGGTGGAGGTGGTGGTGGAGTCGGTGGTGGTGGTGGAGTGGGTGGTGGTGGTGGTGGTGGTGGAGGTGGTGGTGGTGGTGGTGGAGGTGGTGGCGGTGGTGGTGGCGGTGGTTGTGGTGATGGTGTAGGTGGTGGTGGTGGTGGAGGTGGAGGTGGTGGTGGTGGTGGTGGGGGTGGTGGAGGTGGTGGTGGTGGTGGTGGTGGTGGTGGTGGTCGAACGAGGTGAGATCCACCGGGAAGTGGACGAGGCGTTGTTCCTCTGCACACGAGACGTAGTGCCGAGGAACACGGGGGTGCAGGCGCTGCGTGGCCAGGCGACGCCTGCTCAACTTCACTTCTTCTCCCACGTTCCTTGTCCGTCTTCCATTGGCAGCTGTTGATCAAGCGGATGCTTTTAGCCCGAGTGATCCGCTCAAAGTGAGAAGCATTACAGCAAAGAGATGACTGTTGGAGCCCCTCCAAGGGTGAAGTAGAGCACGGCTCCCAGCAGCAGCCAGGCTGGGCTCTGTACACCCCGCGGGACGGTGGGTTCATGGTCCTCTGTTAGTGCTAGTCTGGGCTCTGTACACCCCGCGGGACGGTGGGTTCATGGTCCTCTGTTAGTGCTAGTCTGGGCTCTGTACACCCCGCGGGACGGTGGGTTCATGGTCCTCTGTTAGTGCTAGTCTGGGCTCTGTACACCCCGCGGGACGGTGGGTTCATGGTCCTCTGTTAGTGCTAGTCTGGGCTCTGTACACCCCGCGGGACGGTGGGTTCATGGTCCTCTGTTAGTGCTAGTCTCTGTACACCCCGCGGGACGGTGGGTTCATGGTCCTCTGTTAGTGCTAGTCTGGGCTCTGTACACCCCGCGGGACGGTGGGTTCATGGTCCTCTGTTAGTGCTAGTCTCTGTACACCCCGCGGGACGGTGGGTTCATGGTCCTCTGTTAGTGCTAGTCTCTGTACACCACGCGGGGACGGTGGGTTCATGGTCCTCTGTTAGTGCTAGTCTGGGCTCTGTACACCCCGCGGGACGGTGGGTTCATGGTCCTCTGTTAGTGCTGATCTCTGCTGTTTCTATGGCCTCTCAGGTCCGGGCGCGGTCTGTGTTCACCGTGACTGCTCTGCTGTTGGTCGTTTATGCGTTGGTCTATTTCTTCTGTACTCGCTGTGACTTCCTGCTAGGGTTGCAGGTCTCTGTATTTGTCGTGTTATTTCTGTATCTGTGTGTTTTATATGTTCACCCTGACCGCTTATTTCAATGTCTGTGGGTTTAGGTGTTTATTTATTTATTTAGTTAATTGTTTGATAAATTCACATTGACTTAAATCACTAGGACTCCCCACTCTGTCCCCTTGTTGACTCTCTCTGTATCCATGGTGACCCTTGGTTTGTCTCCTTGTTGTTTCTCTCTGTATCCATGGTGACCCCTGGTTTGTCTCCATGTTGTCTCTCTCTGTATCCATGGTGATTCCTGGTTTGTCTCCTTGTTGTCTCTCTCTGTATCCATGGTGATATCTGGTTTGTCCCCTTATTGTCTCTCTGTATCCATGGTGACCTCTGGTTTGTCTCCTTGTTGTCTCTCTCTCTGTATCCATGGTGACTCCTAGTTTGTCTCCTTGTTGTCTCTCTCTGTATCCATGGTGACCTCTGGTTTGTCTCCTTGTTGTCTCTCTCTCTGTATCCATGGTGACTCCTAGTTTGTCTCCTTGTTGTCTCTCTCTGTATCCATGGTGACCTCTGGTTTGTCTCCTTGTTGTCTCTCTCTCTGTATCCATGGTGACTCCTGGTTTGTCTCCTTGTTGTCTCTCTCTGTATCCATGGTGACCCCTGGTTTGTCTCCTTGTTGTCTCTCTCTGTATCCATGGTGACTCCTGGCCCCGTCTCATCCGTTGCCACGGCGACGCAGGTCCACTGCAGCAACATGTTCAGCCGGGGGGTGCGTCTCTTCCGGCAGGCCAGCTGCTTCTTCAGGTCGGAGGCGGAGTGGGAGGGCGACCCGGTGGTGTTCCTGCCCCCCGCCGACCGCGTCAGCCAGGGGGCGCGCTTCGTCACCGTGCCCCTGGGGGAGCGCACCGCCAGCTCCATCAGGTGCCGCCTCCACTTTGGAGACCTCTGGATGCTGATCAGCGAGGTGGCCTTCCAGTCCGGTGAGGGGGGGGGAGACAGGAGGGAGGGAGGGAGGGGGGGAGGGAGGAGAGAGAGACAGGAGGGAGGGAGGAGAGAGAGACAGGAGGGAGGGAGGGAGGAGAGAGAGACAGGAGGGAGGGAGGGAGGGGGGGAGGGAGGAGAGAGAGACAGGAGGGAGGGAGGAGAGAGAGACAGGACGGAGGGAGGGAGGAGAGAGAGACAGGAGGGAGGGAGGGAGGGGGGGAGGAGAGAGACAGGAGGGAGGGAGGAGAGAGAGACAGGAGGGAGGGAGGAGAGAGAGACAGGAGGGAGGGAGGGAGGAGGGAGAGACAGGAGGGAGGGAGGGAGGAGGGAGGGAGGAGAGAGGGAGGGAGGGGGGGAGGGAGGAGAGAGAGACAGGAGGGAGGGAGGAGAGAGAGAGGAGGGAGGGAGGGAGGGAGGAGAGAGAGAGGAGGGAGGGAGGGAGGAGGGAGGGAGGAGAGAGAGACAGGAGGGAGGGAGGAGAGAGAGAGAGAGAGAGAGAGAGAGAGAGAGAGAGAGAGAGAGAGAGAGAGAGAGAGAGAGAGAGAGAGAGAGAGAGAGAACATCTGACCTTTTTACGAGGTCAGATGTTTTCTCTGCGTAAACAAAATACTAAATGATGTATTTGTTATTGTTATTGAACACCAACAGTTTATGAGAACACTTAAATCTAATTTGAAATAGCTTATCCGAAATCCGAAAATTCGAAATGATGTACCTGCGTGTTGTGAATTACTTGATTAGCCGTGATGTGAAAGGGCCAACTGAATACCAACTCTCCCCGTTTAACCTCTTTCTTCCTTCCTCTTGTCTCTCGCAGGCTCCGCAGTGTACAACACTTCTCTGCGTGGACACCCAACAAATGCACTTCCAGGTCAACAGAAACAGCTTCATTTAGAAGGGAACGGGATAGGACCGTAGATCACGAAACAGAGAAGCATAATACTAAAATATATATAGAGCAAAATGTCCAGCTGGCGTAGAGTGTCTGGACATTAATATGTTGGATGCCTGGATGCTTAGTATGTTTACCGGTGATGTACATTATGCAACACTTATATGATAATATGAACGGTGTTTACAAGTGTCACTGTTAAGCACTTCTGGAAGATAACCGTTAGCCAAACTCAACTAGTTTTATGGGTAAACATAGCCCCCTGCTGGCGGCGTTTAAAACTACTTTTGCTTTCATGGAAATCGATAAATGTGTAGATGACGTCACACTAAGGGGGGGCAACATCTTAGCCAGCAATTTTGATTATTTACATTACTGTTGAATTCCGTGTTCATGTGTGATTAATTAGGAGAAGACCCCACCCACAAAGTAGACGACAGTAACACACGGATCCTGATTGGCTGCCTGGTGGCCATCATCGCCATACTGTCAGCCATCATCGTCATCATTCTGTGGAAACAGGTGTGGCAGAAGTTGCTTGAAAAGGTATTATACTTTCATAGGTATCTCCTGTCTGGGATCAATAAAGTAGGCTACTATCTTATCTTCTCTGTATTGTGGCTCACTTCCTGGAGCACTCATTGCATCAGTGCTGGTTATGATGTCCAGGGGCGGTTCTAGGCACGGGCGAACCCCCGGGGCGCCATTCTGTCATGGCACGTGGGGGTCGCACGAGCAGTTAAAAAAACAAAAAACATGCGCTGAGAAGTGGTTTTCTATGATGTATCATAACATCGTGTGGGGAAATGGCATATTGGCGCCCCCCTCTGGCCACAGGTGCACCTGCTCGTTGAGAAGGCGCCATGCACAGACGGATTGAAACCCGTAGGGGTCCGTAGGGTCACGAGACAACGCTACGGGCTCTGATGCTATCCTGTTGATAGCCGCTAACGCTACAGGCTCTGATGCTATCCTGTTGATAGCCGCTAACGCTACAGGCTCTGATGCTGTCCTGTTGATAGCCGCTAACGCTACGGGCTCTGATGCTATCCTGTTGATAGCCGCTAACGCTACAGGCTCTGATGCAATCCTGTTGATAGCCTCTGAGGCTACGGGCTCTGATGCTATCCTGTTGATAGCCGCTAACGCTACGGGCTCTGATGCTATCCTGTTGATAGCCGCTAACGCTACAGGCTCTGATGCTGTCCTGTTGATAGCCGCTAACGCTACGGGCTCTGATGTTGTCCTGTTGATAGCCGCTAACGCTACGGGCTCTGATGCTATCCTGTTGATAGCCGCTAACGCTACGGGCTCTGATGCTATCCTGTTGATAGCCGCTAACGCTACGGGCTCTGATGCTATCCTGTTGATAGCCGCTAACGCTACGGGCTCTGATGCTATCCTGTTGATAGCCACTAACGCTACGGGCTCTGATGCTATCCTGTTGATAGCCGCTAACGCTACGGGCTCTGATGCTATCCTGTTGATAGCCGCTAACGCTACAGGCTCTGATGCTGTCCTGTTGATAGCCGCTAACGCTACGGGCTCTGATGTTGTCCTGTTGATAGCCGCTAACGCTACGGGCTCTGATGCTATCCTGTTGATAGCCGCTAACGCTACGGGCTCTGATGCTATCCTGTTGATAGCCGCTAACGCTACGGGCTCTGATGCTATCCTGTTCATAGCCACTCACGCTACGGGCTCTGATGCTATCCTGTTGATAGCCGCTAACGCTACGGGCTCTGATGCTGTCCTGTTGATAGCCGCTAACGCTACGGGCTCTCATGTTATCCTGTTGATAGCCGCTAACGCTACGGGCTCTGATGCTGTCTTGTTGATAGCCGCTAACGCTACGGGCTCTCATGTTATCCTGTTGATAGCCACTCACGCTACGGGCTCTGATGCTATCCTGTTGATAGCCGCTAACACTACGGGCTCTGATGCTATCCTGTTGATAGCCGCTAACGCTACGGGCTCTCATGTTATCCTGTTGATAGCCGCTCACGCTACGGGCTCTGATGCTTTCCTGTTGATAGCCACTCACGCTACGGGCTCTGATGCTATCCTGTTGATAGCCGCTAACGCTACGGGCTCTGATGCTGTCCTGTTGATAGCCGCTAACGCTACGGGCTCTCATATTATCCTGTTGATAGCCGCTAATGCTACGGGCTCTGATGCTATCCTGTTGATAGCCGCTAACATGCTATCCTGTTGATAGCCGCTAACGCTACGGGCTCTGATGCTATCCTGTTGATAGCCGCTAACATGCTATCCTGTTGATAGCCGCTAACGCTACGGGCTCTGATGCTATCCTGTTGATAGCCGCTAACGCTACGGGCTCTGATGCTATCCTGTTGATAGCCACTAACGCTACGGGCTCTGATGCTATCCTGTTGATAGCCGCTAACGCTACGGGCTCTGATGCTACCCTGTTGATAGCCGCTAGCGCTACAGGCTCTGATGCTGTCCTGTTGATAGCCGCTAACGCTACGGGCCCTGATGTTGTCCTGTTGATAGCCGCTAACGCTACGGGCTCTGATGCTATCCTGTTGATAGCCGCTAACGCTACGGGCTCTGATGCTATCCTGTTGATAGCCGCTAACGCTACGGGCTCTGATGCTATCCTGTTGATAGCCACTCACGCTACGGGCTCTGATGCTATCCTGTTGATAGCCGCTAACGCTACAGGCTCTGATGCTGTCCTGTTGATAGCCGCTAACGCTACGGGCTCTCATGTTATCCTGTTGATAGCCGCTAACGCTACGGGCTCTGATGCTGTCCTGTTGATAGCCGCTAACGCTACGGGCTCTCATGTTATCCTGTTGATAGCCACTCACGCTACGGGCTCTGATGCTATCCTGTTGATAGCCGCTAACGCTACAGGCTCTGATGCTATCCTGTTGATAGCCGCTAATGCTACGGGCTCTCATGTTATCCTGTTGATAGCCGCTCACGCTACGGGCTCTGATGCTATCCTGTTGATAGCCACTCACGCTACGGGCTCTGATGCTATCCTGTTGATAGCCGCTAACGCTACGGGCTCTGATGCTGTCCTGTTGATAGCCGCTAACGCTACGGGCTCTCATGTTATCCTGTTGATAGCCGCTAACGCTACGGGCTCTGATGCAGTCCTGTTGATAGCCGCTAACGCTACGGGCTCTCATGTTATCCTGTTGATAGCCACTCACACTACGGGCTCTGATGCTATCCTGTTGATTGCCGCTAACGCTACGGGCTCTGATGCTATCCTGTTGATAGCCGCTAACGCTACGGGCTCTCATGTTATCCTGTTGATAGCCGCTCACGCTACGGGCTCTGATGCTGTCCTGTTGATAGCTTGTTGTTCCCCGCAGGCGTCGCGGCGCATGCTAGACGACGAGCTGACGGCGCGTCTGGCCGTGCAGACGCAGGCCTTCTCCTTCCTGCGCTCCTCCTCCTCCTCCACCACCTCCACTTCCTCCTCCTCCTCCTCCAGCGAGGTGGAGGAGGGGCAGGGGGGGGGCGGGGACTCCGGCGGCAGCTCCACCTACGAGCGGATCTTCCCGCTGAGCGCGGACTACCAAGAGCCCTCACGCCTCATCCGCAAGCTGCCCGAGTTCGCCCAGTCGGCCGACGACCTCGGTGGGGGCCTAGGGGCGTTACCGTGGCGACGGGGCTGGCGTGTGTGTTTGTGTGTTTGTGTGTTTGTGTGTTTGTATATGAGTGTGCGCTGAGAGGAGTCCTTGATTGAGGCACCCTGAGATGGAATATGACGCAAATTGCAGATGTGTGTCCGTCTGTGTGTGCGTGTGTCTGCTTGTGTCTATGTTTTTTGAATATATATGTATGTATGTGTAAGTGTAGTGTAGTATATATGTTGTGCGTGTGTGTGTGTGTGCGTGTGCGTGTCTAAAGACAGACCGACAGACATGTGGCTGAGCTGGTGACAGTGTTGTGAATGACGTGTACTGTGCGTGTACTGTGCGTGTACTGTGCGTGTGCGTGTGACGATATATCTGACATTACAGATGCCCCCCCCCCCCCAGTGGCGAGCTCCAGGCTGCTGCTGCAGCCGGCCGGGGGCCCTGACGGGGGCCCCCACTACGCCGGGGGCCCTGACGGGGGCCCCCACTACGCCGGGGGCCCTGATGGGGGCCCCCACTACGCCGAGGCCGACATCATCAGCCTGCTGGACGGCCCCCCCGGCGCCTCCTCGCTGGCCGCCGGCCCCCCGGCCGTCAAGGAGTTCCCCCGGGACCGCCTCTCCTTCAGGGAGAAGCTGGGGGAGGGCCAGTTCGGAGAGGTAAGACCCCCCCCCCCCGTGATGATAGCTGGGGGAGGGCCAGGTGAGGTTAGGCCTGACCCCCCCCCCCCCCCGTGATGATAGCTGGGGGAGGGCCAGGTGAGGTAAGGCCTGACCCCCCCCCCCCCCCCGTGATGATAGCTGGGGGAGGGCCAGGTGAGGTTAGGCCTGACCCCCCCCCCCCCCGTGATGATAGCTGGGGGAGGGCCAGGTGAGGTTAGGCCTGACCCCCCCCCCCCCCCCCCGTGATGATAGCTGGGGGAGGGCCAGGTGAGGTAAGGCCTGACCCCCCCCCCCCGTGATGATAGCTGGGGGAGGACCAGGTGAGGTTAGGCCTGACCCCCCCCCCCCCGTGATGATCGCTGGGGGAGGACCAGGTGAGGTAAGACCTGAGGGTTGTGTTAAGAGCCCCCACTGATGAGAAGAAATGATGGGTCGAACGCTGGCTCAGAGAATGGGGGCTTTTATTTTGAAACAGGTGCACCTGTGCGAGGCGGAGGGGATGCAGGACTTCCTGGACGAGGACGCGTCCGAGGGGCGGAGCCACGGGGGGGGTTGGAGCCACGGGGGGGGCCCTCTGCTGGTGGCGGTGAAGACGCTGCGTGAGGACGCAAACAAGAACGCCAGGTGCACACGCAGTTCAGCAGCTCTGCATGACGCTACAGCCTCATGCTGCACAGTGCCCTCCCCATGACGAGGCCTGGGTGGGCCCCGTAGAGCCAGACCATTAAGGCCCAGTCCTGATGGCAGCCACCCGGGCTGCACGTCCTCCCTCCGTCTCCCATCGCTCCCCATCTCCCATAGCTTCCTGTCTCCCATAGCTTCCTGTCTCCCATAGCTTCCTGTCTCCCATAGCTTCCTGTCTCCCATAGCTTCCTGTCTCCCATAGCTTCCTATCAGCGGTGTTTCATGTGTAAACTCTTAGTTGATGGTGTTCTAGTTTTGATCTAGTTTATAACTCTTAGATGATGGTGTTCTAGTTTTGATCTAGTTTATAACTCTTAGATGATGGTGTGATAGTTTTGATCTAGTTTATAACTCTTAGATGATGGTGTGATAGTTTTGATCTAGTTTATAACTCTTAGATGATGGTGTGATAGTTTTGATCTAGTTTATAACTCTTAGATGATGGTGTGATAGTTTTGATCTAGTTTATAACTCTTAGTTGATGGTGTTCTAGTTTTGATCTAGTTTATAACTCTTAGATGATGGTGTTCTAGTTTTGATCTAGTTTATAACTCTTAGATGATGGTGTGATAGTTTTGATCTAGTTTATAACTCTTAGATGATGGTGTTCTAGTTTTGATCTAGTTTATAACTCTTAGATGATGGTGTGATAGTTTTGATCTAGTTTATAACTCTTAGATGATGGTGTGATAGTTTTGATCTAGTTTATAACTCTTAGATGATGGTGTGATAGTTTTGATCTAGTTTATAACTCTTAGATGATGGTGTTCTAGTTTTGATCTAGTTTATAACTCTTAGATGATGGTGTGATAGTTTTGATCTAGTTTATAACTCTTAGATGATGGTGTGATAGTTTTGATCTAGTTTATAACTCTTAGATGATGGTGTGATAGTTTTGATCTAGTTTATAACTCTTAGATGATGGTGTGATAGTTTTGATCTAGTTTATAACTCTTAGATGATGGTGTGATAGTTTTGATCTAGTTTATAACTCTTAGATGATGGTGTGATAGTTTTGATCTAGTTTATAACTCTTAGATGATGGTGTGATAGTTTTGATCTAGTTTATAACTCTTAGATGATGGTGTTCTAGTTTTGATCTAGTTTATAACTCTTAGATGATGGTGTGATAGTTTTGATCTAGTTTATAACTCTTAGATGATGGTGTGATAGTTTTGATCTAGTTTATAACTCTTAGATGATGGTGTGATAGTTTTGATCTAGTTTATAACTCTTAGATGATGGTGTGATAGTTTTGATCTAGTTTATAACTCTTAGATGATGGTGTGATAGTTTTGATCTAGTTTATAACTCTTAGATGATGGTGTTCTAGTTTTGATCTAGTTTATAACTCTTAGATGATGGTGTGATAGTTTTGATCTAGTTTATAACTCTTAGATGATGGTGTGATAGTTTTGATCTAGTTTATAACTCTTAGATGATGGTGTTCTAGTTTTGATCTAGTTTATAACTCTTAGATGATGGTGTGATAGTTTTGATCTAGTTTATAACTCTTAGATGATGGTGTGATAGTTTTGATCTAGTTTATAACTCTTAGATGATGGTGTGATAGTTTTGATCTAGTTTATAACTCTTAGATGATGGTGTGATAGTTTTGATCTAGTTTATAACTCTTAGATGATGGTGTGATAGTTTTGATCTAGTTTATAACTCTTAGATGATGGTGTTCTAGTTTTGATCTAGTTTATAACTCTTAGATGATGGTGTGATAGTTTTGATCTAGTTTATAACTCTTAGATGATGGTGTGATAGTTTTGATCTAGTTTATAACTCTTAGATGATGGTGTTCTAGTTTTGATCTAGTTTATAACTCTTAGATGATGGTGTGATAGTTTTGATCTAGTTTATAACTCTTAGATGATGGTGTGATAGTTTTGATCTAGTTTATAACTGTGTCCCCTCATTGAGACGAGACCATCTTCTCCGTAATGTCCTCTCCTCTGTTCCCATCTGTTCAATTCGATGGTCCGTTGTCACGGTAACGGTTCCTAAGGACTGGCTCACGTCCAGAAACCATTGAGCCACTTAGCTCACCACTTAGCCCCCCCGACCAATAAACCAATGACGGCGCAATGAACAAACCAATGAACCAATCACGCGTCATTAAGTGACTGTGTTCCAGGAACGACTTCCTGAAGGAGATCCGCATCCTGTCGCGCCTGCGGGACCCCAACATCGTGCGCCTGCTGGCCGTGTGCGTGGACTCGGACCCCCTGTGCATGATCACCGAGTACATGGAGAACGGGGACCTCAACCAGTACCTCCACACCCTGCAGCTGGGGCAGGGGCCGTCCCGGGGGGCGGAGGGGCAGGGAGAGCCACTGGGCAGCGTGGTCAGGTAGGCCCGAGTGCTGCTGCTTATAAACCATGTGTCCCAACATCAGGTAGGCCCGAGTGCTGCTGCTTATAAACCATGTGTCCCAACATCAGGTAGGCCCGAGTGCTGCTGCTTATAAACCATGTGTCCCAACATCAGGTAGGCCCGAGTGCTGCTGCTTATAAACCATGTGTCCCAACATCAGGTAGGCCCGAGTGCTGCTGCTTATAAACCATGTGTCCCAACATCAGGTAGGCCCGAGTGCTGCTGCTTATAAACCATGTGTCCCAACATCAGGTAGGCCCGAGTGCTGCTGCTTATAAACCATGTGTCCATAGGGCTCTGCAATTAATCGAAATTTGATCGCGATTTCGATTTGTGTCTAACGTTCAAAAAGCGAATATAATCAAGTTTATTTTATTCATTAAACGTCTTATAGAAATTTCAGAACAGCTGGGTACATAGTTGTACATTATTTTCGGAGAGAAATTGGGGAAAAATGCCTCATGTTTTCAAACAATAAAAAATGGTTTGATTAATGATGATTTCATTATAGACCAGAATAAAAAATAAGGTAACGTGATCAGGACTTGTCCATGATGGAGCCGCCCCTGATGCCCCCCCTCTCTCCAGCTACGCTCAGCTGATGAGCATGGTGCTGCAGGTCGCCGCGGGCATGCGCTACCTGTCCTCCCTGAACTTCGTGCACAGAGACCTGGCCACGCGGAACTGCCTGGTGGGGGCCAGCTGCACCATCAAGATCGCCGACTTCGGGATGAGCCGCAACCTGTACCGAGGAGACTACTACCGCATCCAGGGGCGCGCAGTGCTGCCCATCCGCTGGATGGCCTGGGAGAGCATCCTGCTGGTGGGGCACTGGGACGCACTGGGAGGGCTTTACTGGGAGAGCATCCTACTGGTGGGGCACTGGGACGCACTGGGAGGGCTTTACTGGGAGAGCATCCTGCTGGTGGGGCACTGGGACGCACTGGGAGGGCTTTACTGGGAGAGCATCCTACTGGTGGGGCACTGGGAGGGCTTTACTGGGAGAGCATCCTGCTGGTGGGGCACTGGGACGCACTGGGAGGGGCTTTACTGGGAGAGCATCCTGCTGGTGGGGCACTGAGACGCACTGGGAGGGCTTTACTGGGGGGGCATCCTGCTGGTGGGGCACTGGGAGGGCTTTACTGGGAGAGCATCCTGCTGGTGGGGCACTGGGAGGGCTTTACTGGGAGAGCATCCTGCTGGTTGGGCACTGAGACGCACTGGGAGGGCTTTACTGGGAGAGCATCCTGCTGGTGGGGCACTGGGAGGGCACTGGGAGGTCATCCTGCTGGGAGGGCATCCTGCTGGGAGGGCACTGGGACGCACTGGGAGGGCTTTACTGGGAGAGCAACCTGCTGTTGGGGCACTGGGAGGGCACTGGGAGGGCATCCTGCTGGTGGGGCACTGGGACGCACTGGGAGGGCTTTACTGGGAGAGCATCCTGCTGGTGGGGCACTGGGACGCACTGGGAGGGCTTTACTGGGAGAGCATCCTGCTGGTGGGGCACTGGGACGCACTGGGAGGGCTTTACTGGGAGAGCATCCTGCTGGTGGGGCACTGGGAGGGCACTGGGAGGGCATCCTGCTGGGAGGGCATCCTGCTGGGAGGGCACTGGGACGCACTGGGAGGGCTTTACTGGGAGAGCAACCTGCTGTTGGGGCACTGGGAGGGCACTGGGAGGGCATCCTGCTGGTGGGGCACTGGGACGCACTGGGAGGGCTTTACTGGGAGAGCATCCTGCTGGTGGGGCACTGGGACGCACTGGGAGGGCTTTACTGGGAGAGCATCCTGCTGGTGGGGCACTGGGACGCACTGGGAGGGCTTTACTGGGTTGGGGTCAGGGTTAACCTGTCGCCGTCTCCCTGCAGGGTAAGTTCACGGCGGCGAGCGACGTGTGGGCCTTCGGCGTGACGCTGTGGGAGGTCCTGACGCTCTGCCAGCAGCAGCCCTACGGAGCGCTGACCGACGAGCAGGTCATCGAGAACACCGGGGAGTTCTTCAGGGACCAGGGCAAGCAGGTGAGGGGGGGGGCATGAGGGGGGGGGGGGGGGGGCATGAGGACCACTGCGCCGGGGGGGGGGGGGGGCATGAGGACCACTGCACCGGGGAGGGGGGGCATGAGGACCACTGCACCGGGGGGGGGGGGGGGGGGGGGGGCATGAGGACCACTGCACCGGGGGGGGGGGCATGAGGACAACTGCACCGGGGGGGGGGCATGAGGACCACTGCACCGGGGGGGGGAGGGGGGGGGGCATGAGGACCACTGCACCGGGGGGGGGGGGGCATGAGGACCCCTGCACGGGGGGGGGGGGGGGCATGAGGAGAGCAGTTCACTTCAACGTGACGGTCGTCTTACACACCAAACTGATTATCTGAACACAATCTGCACATTAGGATGCATCGGCCTTGCCAGCTCACCCTCTTTACGCCTGTTTCCATCTTTAATGCGTATGATGGTAGATTAAATGTTGTCTTCCTTGAGGGTACTACTGAAGTATTTTTAATTGAACGGCGACAGGTGTATCTGCCGAAGCCTGCGAGTTGCCCGGACGACGTGTACACAGACCTGATGCTGCGCTGCTGGCGGAGGAACGCCAATCAGCGGCCGGGCTTCCAGGAGATCCACCGCCACCTGCTGGACAACGCAGCGTAGCGCGCTAGCTACGCCTAGCCACTTGTACTATTGTAGATTGCTAGAGGCTTTGACTGTAAATAAGAATATACATGTAAACTATCACTGCTGTTGTGTAAATATCAGCTCTTCCGGTTTAGTGTTAAACCGCTACCCCGACATACGCACGATTTATACAACCAGGTCTCTTTTAATATATAGGCCTACCTGGCATATTTTGTTATGTGTTATTTATTAGAAATTGTATGAGACTGCTTGTACAAATGTATGGTTGCTGTTGTTGCCTTTATATTTTAGATATGTAAATGTAGAATAGTGACATTTAATTATATTTAGATTTATTCCTTTAGAATTAGAACGATACCATAGCCTACTGTATATAGGTGACCTTGGGTGTCTTGAAAGGCGCCTCTAAATTAAATGTATTATTATTATTATTATTATATATTTTTATTTTAAAATACTTAAACTAAAACTTTATAAAGGATTGGATGTAAAAGTATGTTTCAGTAAGTATCTTTTTGTTTATGAAGACCCAAATAAAAACAATACCAAAAACGTTTCGACCCCTCTGTCGTCACCGAACTACTCGGACAGGGGAAAGGTAAACTAGAGCAGAAGTGAACGGCCTCTTCTCTCAAGCAGAGCGCTCTGTTGAGACCAGGATCTCGTCACTCTCTGTAGCGGCCGCTGATTGGCCAGATTTCTAGTGACATCCAATCACACCATGTGTGCAGTTGTGCTGCTGTTCTACGGCAGAGTCGGATCATACGGGGGCTGTACAAACCATCCCTGGGACTACGTACAATCCGAGTGTATTTCATTGCTTGTGGCGACAAGGCGTTTATATTCATAGCTTTAGATCAAAAACTACTGTCTACAACTTTACATTATGGATAAAGTTGTCCTTGTCACTGGCGCAAACAGGTAAGTTGACGACGCCGTCAAATCTCTGTTACATAAACGCAAGGCTATCCTAACTCCTATGCAGTAATTACAATTATGTTTACCACAACTTTATTAAAAAAGGATAACAGTTGTACATTTTATATTGCTGTCAATTCTTGAGTAGCATTCCTAGGCATTTCAAGTTGTGTGTGTATGTGTGCGTGCTTGTGTGCAACAGGCGTAATCTACAACTCAGGCTTTCCAAAGTTCATTATTACAATAGTTGCATTACAATTTCAGGTCTGATACAAACACAGACAGACCAATACTCAAACCCAACATTACTCACGTCACGTATAGACCTACGTACAGTCACTTAATCTCACCCAAATTAAATCAGTAAAATAGTAGGCTACAATAAACAATATGCATCAAACTATTATCCACAGAGTCCATTGTACAATATGCAACTAAATATATTTTCCCGCTCTCCATAGCGGCATCGGCCTGGCCCTGTGCGAACGGCTGCTGAGCCAGGACAGCGGGGTCCGCTTGTGTTTAGCCTGTCGGAACTCGGGCCGGGCGGAGGCGGCCCGGTCGGCCCTGTTGACCTCTCACCCCGGCGCCCGCGTCGACCTGCTGGACCTCGACGTCGGCTCCGTGCGCTCGGTCCTCCGCGCAGCCCAAGAGGTCAAGGCCAGGTATACATCATGATGGAGGAGTTGTTCAAAGGGTTTCTGGAGAACAACTTTATTAATGCCTAGTATGCTATGAGGGTTATTATCCATTATTTATTTATTTTAGACTTAAACCTGCACTATGTAGGTTTTTCCATTAGCAGCCTCTAGCGGTTTAAGTTGTTACTACAGTCATAGGTGTATCATTTTGAACTGTCTTTTGAGATTTTCATAATCGGTGGACCACAATAAAAGCATTTATAGAAGGGGCTAGTCGTAGAAAAGTTGCATAGTGCGGGTTTAAAAAATGTTATACATGGGTAACCGTGTCAAATGAATCTATTTTTTATCCTTTAGGTACCCTCGCCTTGATCACCTGTACCTGAATGCAGGCATCATGCCCAATCCACATGTGGACATCAAAGCCTTTTTCAAGGGACTGTTCTCCAGGTACAGCCTGAAGGCAGCCTTATATAACATCTAGTGCTATTGAGCATGTACTATTTAGTCATTCTGCAGACACAAGGTGCATTAAGGGAGATCAGCTACATGTCGCTGTAATCACTGCCGCTAGGGAGTCGTTCCCCTCTTGAACCCCATCACCCACCTGACCCCGGTGTGTGGGGGGTACAGTGAGCCCTGACCTGGTGTGTTGGGGGTACAGTAAGCCCTGACCTGGTGTGTTAGGGGTACAGTGAGCCCTGACCTGGTGTGTTTGGGGGTACAGTGAGCCCTGACCTGGTGTGTTGGGGGTACAGTAAGCCCTGACCAGGTGTGTTGGGGGTACAGTAAGCCCTGTGTTGGGGGGTACAGTGAGCCCTGACCTGGTGTGTTTGGGGGTACAGTGAGCCCTGACCTGGTGTGTTGGGGGTACAGTAAGCCCTGACCTGGTTCGTGGGGGTACAGTGAGCCCTGACCTGGTGTGTTGGGGGTACAGTAAGCCCTGACCTGGTGTGTTGGGGGTACAGTAAGCCCTGCCCTGGTGTGTTGGGGAACAGTAAGCCCTGCCCTGGTGTGTTGGGGGTACAGTAAGCCCTGCCCTGGTGAGTTGGGGGTACAGTAAGCCCTGTGTTGGGGGGTACAGTGAGCCCTGACCTGGTGTGTTTGGGGGTACAGTGAGCCCTGACCTGGTGTGTGGGGGGTACAGTAAGCCCTGACCTGGTGTGTTGGGGGTACAGTAAGCCCTGTGTTGGGGGGTACAGTAAGCCCTGACCTGGTGTGTTGGGGGTACAGTGAGCCCTGACCTGGTGTGTGGGGGGTACAGTAAGCCCTGACCTGGTGTGTTGGGGGTACAGTAAGCCCTGACCTGGTGTGTTGGGGGCACAGTGAGCCCTGACCTGGTGTGTTGGGGGTACAGTAAGCCCTGACCTGGTGTGTTGGGGGCACAGTGAGCCCTGACCTGGTGTGTTGGGGGTACAGTGAGCCCTGTGTTGGGGGTACAGTGAGCCCTGCCCTGGTGTGTTTGGGGGTACAGTAAGCCCTGACCTGGTGTGTTGGGGGTACAGTGAGCCCTGTGTTCGGGGGTACAGTAAGCCCTGACCTGGTGTGTTGGGGGTACAGTAAGCCCTGACCTGGTGTGTTAGGGGTACAGTGAGCCCTGACCTGGTGTGTTTGGGGGTACAGTGAGCCCTGACCTGGTGTGTTGGGGGTACAGTGAGCCCTGACCTGGTGTGTTGGGGGTACAGTGAGCCCTGACCTGGTGTGTTGGGGGTACAGTAAGCCCTGTGTTTGGAGGTACAGTGAGCCCTGACCTGGTGTGTGGAGGGTACAGTAAGCCCTGTGTTTGGGGGTACAGTGAGCCCTGCCCTGGTGTGTTTGGGGGTACAGTGAGCCCTGACCTGGTGTGTTGGGGGTACAGTGAGCCCTGTGTTGGGGGTACAGTGAGCCCTGACCTGGTGTGTGGGGGGTACAGTGAGCCCTGACCTGGTGTGTTGGGGGTACAGTAAGCCCTGACCTGGTGTGTTGGGGGTACAGTAAGCCCTGACCTGGTGTGTTGGGGGTACAGTAAGCCCTGCCCTGGTGTGTTGGGGGTACAGTAAGCCCTGCCCTGGTGTGTTGGGGGTACAGTAAGCCCTGCCCTGGTGAGTTGGGGGTACAGTAAGCCCTGTGTTGGGGGGTACAGTGAGCCCTGACCTGGTGTGTTTGGGGGTACAGTGAGCCCTGACCTGGTGTGTGGGGGGTACAGTAAGCCCTGACCTGGTGTGTTGGGGGTACAGTAAGCCCTGTGTTGGGGGGTACAGTAAGCCCTGACCTGGTGTGTTGGGGGTACAGTGAGCCCTGACCTGGTGTGTGGGGGGTACAGTAAGCCCTGACCTGGTGTGTTGGGGGTACAGTAAGCCCTGACCTGGTGTGTTGGGGGCACAGTGAGCCCTGACCTGGTGTGTTGGGGGTACAGTAAGCCCTGACCTGGTGTGTTGGGGGCACAGTGAGCCCTGACCTGGTGTGTTGGGGGTACAGTGAGCCCTGTGTTGGGGGTACAGTGAGCCCTGCCCTGGTGTGTTTGGGGGTACAGTAAGCCCTGACCTGGTGTGTTGGGGGTACAGTGAGCCCTGTGTTCGGGGGTACAGTAAGCCCTGACCTGGTGTGTTGGGGGTACAGTAAGCCCTGACCTGGTGTGTTAGGGGTACAGTGAGCCCTGACCTGGTGTGTTTGGGGGTACAGTGAGCCCTGACCTGGTGTGTTGGGGGTACAGTGAGCCCTGACCTGGTGTGTTGGGGGTACAGTGAGCCCTGACCTGGTGTGTTGGGGGTACAGTAAGCCCTGTGTTTGGGGGTACAGTGAGCCCTGACCTGGTGTGTGGAGGGTACAGTAAGCCCTGTGTTTGGGGGTACAGTGAGCCCTGCCCTGGTGTGTTTGGGGGTACAGTGAGCCCTGACCTGGTGTGTTGGGGGTACAGTGAGCCCTGTGTTGGGGGTACAGTGAGCCCTGACCTGGTGTGTGGGGGGTACAGTGAGCCCTGACCTGGTGTGTTGGGGGTACAGTAAGCCCTGACCTGGTGTGTTGTAGGGCCATATGAAATCCGTTTTATTTTTTTCCAAATTCCGTTTTATTTTTTTCCAAATTCCGTTTTTTCCGTTTTAATTTTCATTAATTCCGTTTTTACACTTAAAATCATCAGAACGAGTGTCAAATAAATGCGAACGAATACAATTTAATCAGATAGAAGACTACATTTATTAAAACATCACAACATTGCACTGTTTTTAGTGCTTCAAATAAAAACATGACATAAATATTAAAGTGCTTATAAACTCTTATTTTATAAACTCAAATTGTTGTTTGAAGGGGCGTGCCCTGGCTACGGCGTTCATTGTTTTTCATATGGATTTTGGACTTCAAGTGGTCATCGCACGTATCTTTGCGTTTCCAATCGATAGTATGTTGACATATTCTACAAAACACTTGAGTGATAGAAGTGTTTTGGATATTGTTCGGCTCTGAATTTGGGGTTAGAACCGAATTACGGGCGCTTCAACTTCTTCTTCGGCTTCTTGTTAGGAGCGGGACCTATTGTTTGCGTGGTGGACCGGGGATTTTTTTTTAACATTGTTGTGCGAGTGACTGCTAAACATTCAGTGACGTTAATGTCACCTGTGTTGTTTCCCTTTTCCCTCGAAACTGAATTTCACCAAAATAATGGCGAATTCCGCTGCATTCCGCTGCATATTGTAAATGTGACGTCTGATGTGCCTTGTCCCTGTTGCATGTTATATGTGCTGAAGAACAGGAAACTGCTGGAATTCAGTTATTTTACTAAGACAGGCCCGTTTTAAATTGTAACTTTGTTACTTTTAATACTTTCCTGCTTAATGAAAAAAAAAAAAGAAAAAAAAAAAAAAAAATTATCAGTTGATTCCGTTTTTATTGTCCAATTCCGTGATTCCGTCCGCGTTTTCGTTATCGCGGATTTCATAGGGCCCTAGTGTTGGGGGTACAGTGAGCCCTGTGTTGGGGGTACAGTGAGCCCTGACCTGGTGTGTTGGGGGTACAGTGAGCCCTGTGTTGGGGGTACAGTGAGCCCTGACCTGGTGTGTTGGGGGTACAGTGAGCCCTGACCTGGTGTGTTGGGGGTACAGTGAGCCCTGCCCTGGTGTGTTGGGGGTACAGTGACGGTGGTCTGACCCTCTGCTGCACCACAGTAAGGCCATCCAGATGTTCTCCACGGCCGAGGGTCTTCTGACGCAGCAGGACCGGCCCACCACGGACGGGCTGCAGGAAGTGTTCACCACCAACCTGTTCGGTCACTTCCTGCTGGTAGGAAGCTCAGACCCTAGCCCTACCCCTGCCCCTACCCCTAACCCTACCCCGAACCCTACCCCTAACCCTACCCCTACCTCTAACCCTACCCCTACCTCTACCCCTACCCCTAACCCTACCCCTACCCCTACCCCTACCCTACCCTACCCCTACCCCTACCCCTACCCCTACCCTACCCTAACCCTAACCCTAACCCTAACCCTAACCCTACCCCTACCCTACCCCTACCCCTAACCCTACCCCTACCCCTAACCCTACCCCTAACGGCTAAGAGATGGCTTGTTGTCTCTGGGTTGTTTTATTAGGACAGTATTACGGCTCCTATTTTGTTGCACAGAGCGAGAACCTTCTATTATTTAAATACATACTGTAGTCATTATGGCACCATGTTTTTAAAACACTCCGCCAATCAAATGATCTGATCAAAAGATATTGTATTGCCAAGTGTTGCCCTGACTTAATTGTGCATGTGCGTGTGTGTGTGTGCATGTGTGTGTGTGTGTGTGTGCGCGCGTGCGTGTGTGTGTGTGTGCGCACGTGCGTGCGTGTACATGCCAGGTCCGGGAGCTGGAGGTCCTGCTGTGCGGGGCGGGGCGTCCCTCCCAGGTGGTGTGGACCTCGTCCAGCAACGCGCTGCGCTCGGCCTTCAGCCTGGAGGACCTGCAGCACGCCACCGGCACCGAGCCCTACAGCTCCTCCAAGTACGCCTCGGACCTGCTCAGCCTGGCTCTGAACCGGCACCACAACGCACAGGTCAGAATCAGAATCAGAATCAGAATCTCTTTATTGTCATTACACAAAGTGCAACGAAATTGGGGTAGAGGCTCTCAAAATAAGTGCTTTTAAACAAAAACTAAATGAGAAAATGAGTGTATTTTTTGAAAATAAATTTAGAATGTTGAACTCAAAAAAATATATACAGTTTAAAATGTCAGCCAATTTAAAAGGTCAGATTGGTATAATTCTGCATTATTTAGAGAAATAACAGCTCTGGGGTAGAAACTGTTTTTAAGCCTATTTGTTCTTGACCTGATTGCCCTGTAGCGCCTCCCAGAGGGCAACAGTTCAAACAGGTTATGGCCTGGGTGGGATGAGTCTCTCAGGATGCTATGAGCTCTCCTGAGGCAGTGTCTATTGAACACATCCTCAAGAGAGAGAAGAGGACATCCAATGACTTTTTGTGCCGTTTTTATGACCCTCTGGAGCGCTTTTCTCTCAGCTGCAGTGCAACTGGCAAAGGTCAGCCCCAAGACCCCCGTACCCAGGTGGTCTCCTACCCAGGACCCCTCAGCCCCAAGACCCCCGTACCCAGGTGGTCTCCTACCCAGGACCCCTCAGCCCCAAGACCCCCGTACCCAGGTGGTCTCCTACCCAGGACCCCTCAGCCCCAAGACCCCCGTACCCAGGTGGTCTCCTACCCAGGACCCCTCAGCCCGTAGACCCCCGTACCCAGGTGGTCTCCTACCCAGGACCCCTCAGCCCGTAGACCCCCGTACCCAGGTGGTCTCCTACCCAGGACCCCTCAGCCCCAAGACCCCCGTACCCAGGCTGTCTCCTACCCAGGACCCCTCAGCCCCAAGACCCCTGGACCCAGGCTGTCTCCTACCCAGGAGCCCTCAGCCCCAAGACCCCCGTACCCAGGTGGTCTCCTACCCAGGAGCCCTCAGCCCGTAGACCCCCGTACCCAGGTGGTCTCCTACCCAGGACCCCTCAGCCCGTAGACCCCCGTACCCAGGTGGTCTCCTACCCAGAACCCCTCAGCCCGTAGACCCCCGTACCCAGGCTGTCTCCTACCCAGGACCCCTCAGCCCCAAGACCCCCGTACCCAGGTGGTCTCCTACCCAGGACCCCTCAGCCCCAAGACCCCTGGACCCAGGCTGTCTCCTACCCAGGAGCCCTCTGGTTGATGACCCCATTTGAGAACCATCGCCATAGTCCAGAATAGGTCATCTTGTTCATTCGAGTTATGAGCATTTTTTAATAATAAATGATCAATTTCTGTGTGTGTGGGTCCAGGGTCTGTTCTCCTCGGTGATCTGCCCCGGTCTGGTGATGACCAACCTGACGTACGGCATCCTGCCCTCCTTCTTCTGGACGCTCCTCATGCCCATCATGTGGTTTGTAAGTTCTTGTTGAGCTGCTCAGCCCTCAGAACGCTCACTATATAGACCCTCTCTCTCTCTCCTTCTCTCTCCATGTATTGATTAGTCGGTAGTTAAAGAGAATTTCAACGAATAGGACCAAGAAAAGCCTTCTATAATGAGCTAGCTTTAAGAGGTATGATTATGGTTGGTTTGTGTGTTAATGATACAATGTTAGCACAAGCCAGGGCATAGCGACCTGGAAGCATTTTTACTTGGAAACCAAAAGCATACATACATCCATACATACTCACACAAAAGTTGTCTTCCTAATTTGTGAACCCATCTGAACACAGAAAAGTGATGTGCCCCCATGCTACGCTTCCTCTCGATCTCTGGTGCAGGACCAGATCCACAGTACAAGGCCTTTACTGTCTAGCGACTCAATAGGGGCTAAATGGTTAATATCAGGTTATAAATAATTATATTTTTAAACAATACGGATCCATTCCACCTTTTTTGTTCTGGTGTCTTCCCTGAATGTTTGGCTCCACAATCTCCATGACCAGAGTGCTGCCGTCTTACGCTCGGTCTGTCACGTGGATGTAGGGTTGCCTTTCTCAGCTTGTGTGCTTAGTGTGTGTATCTTTGGATGTGTGTTGTTGCAGTGGGTTCACCGTTAGAGTGCCGAGACAGTCTTATTCGATTATAATCCATTTGAATGTGCTGTATTCTGATGATATGATGTTGTCTTCCACAGATCCGTATCTTCACCAACACGTTAACATTAACACCCTACAATGGAGCAGAAGCCCTGGTATGGCACTTAACTTTCAACAATTAAAAATGGCTCATTTTAAACATATTTGCCAAACTAAATTGTCAGGAACAATGTCTTGAGAGATGAGACAAGATGTACTTAATGGACATGGATTCTATGAAATCCATTTAATTAGCCGCCTTTGAGATGTCTATTAATGTACGCCCGGTGTGGTCCATCACTCCAACATTAAACCAATGCTATGGTCTATATTTAAGAACTGGCTGTTTCTGCAAAAGCCTGAGTCGTTGGACGCAAGGGCCAAGTATCACAGCATGACGTCTGGCCTGGGGAACAACTACACCCAGCCCCGACAGGTAGGACTCACCCAGGCCCGTCGCCACGGTAACCTGCTGACATGCGCCACCATGCCAGAGCAGTGTGTTCATGGAGGGCTCTGTCAGCCATGCAGGAACACGGGGAGCTCCCCCCACCAGAGATCACTTTGAATAACCCTTTCACGGTGGAAGTCCATCAATAACTTAAGTGATTAGGTGTGTAGTTAACTATCTCCTACGCTGTGAGTGTTCAGTGAGCTGGGACACTGAGCTGGGACACCAGGACACTGTTCCCTGACCAGGTGGTGTTTCTGCCGGCTGCTCTCCTCTTTCAGATGGACGTCGATGAGGAAACCTCTGAGGCCTTGTACGGGAAGCTCCTGGAGCTGGAGAAGGTAATGAGGAGGCGGATCAGAGAGGGACCCGACCGGCTGTAGGCCCGGGAGACGCCCTCCGCAGTACCTGTGACCTGTGGGCGGAGCCACAACCTCAGACTGGCCTTTCTTTGACATTTGTTGCTGGTCTATCTGGGTGACCCCAAACACCAAGCTCTACCCGCTGCAGCCCACCCATCCCAGGGGGGTCGTTGTGTGTCAGTTCATTTATTTAAATAAATGACTGACTGGTGAAATCCCTTCAACTGAATTTATGTCTCCATTTTGTTGTGGCCAACCACCTCTCGCCTCTGTGTTGTTATGATATAACGGTTTGGTTATAATCAATAAGTATAGATATAGGTAGTCCTGATACGGTCAGAACAACACTGGGGAGATAGTTAGTCCTGATACGGTCAGAACAACACAGGGGAGATAGGTAGCCCTGATACGGTCAGAACAACACTGGGGAGATAGGTAGTCCTGATACGGTCAGAACAACACAGGGGAGATAGGTAGTCCTGATACGGTCAGAACAACACTGGGGAGATGGGTAGTCCTGATACGGTCAGAACAACACAGGGGAGATAGGTAGTCCTGATACGGTCAGAACAACACTGGGGAGATGGGTAGTCCTGATACGGTCAGAACAACACTGGGGAGATAGGTAGTCCTGATACGGTCAGAACAACACAGGGGAGATAGGTAGTCCTGATACGGTCAGAACAACACTGGGGAGATGGGTAGTCCTGATACGGTCATTGTAATAGAAGGGAGACTTCAGGAGCTGTTGGCTGCAGTCTTCAGGTCAGAACAGAAGCTCTTGGGCCCTGACTTTACGTGTTTCAGAAGTCTGAGAACATCTGATCAATGAATGGTTCTTTTTTATTTTCCGCATCGTTTAAACGCAGTCCTTTGGTTCTTTTTGTTTCAAAGTGACAGACAGCTGAGACCCAGAACAAGAAACATGTCAAGGGCATGATTGACAGGATCTCTGGTCATTCGTGCATTGCAGGTGTCTTCCTCTCTAATGTTTTCATTGTCTGTTTAGGTATTTACAGAGAATTACAGAATCGTAATTATTCTCAACCAAATTGTTTGTTTTCCACGATGAACAATATTTTTTCACATTTGGACAAAAGAAAGCCGATGCACAAAACCAGCAAATCTAAATAAATGGATCTGATCTGATGGATGAGCGTCCCGGCCTTCATGTGGGTAAGGGTTAGGGTTAGGGTTAGGGTTAGCCCTAACCCTAACCCTAACCCACAGCCTGCGGGCGCTGGCTGCGTGTTGTCAGTGTCCGCTCCGCCCTCCGCGTGCCAGATACCTGATAGCTATATCCAGTTCCTCCCCAATGACACAGTACTTATCTGTAACTCAACACAGACTGCTCTATGTGGACGGGGTGATTTGTCTGCCCAGTATTGCTCACCAATTATAGCTTTCTTTTGTTAAACCCAAGTTCAATAAATCATGAGATAGGATTAGCCCAGGACCTTTGCCTTGTAAAAACCATATGAAGAATCGGAAGACAATTCGGCTGCAAAGACCTGCGCAACATCAACATTCTGCCTGTAAATCTGATGAATGATCAATCGTGTGTAATACAATACCCTTTTGAAACACTTAGACCTCCCTACCTACATCTGTGCTGAGAGGTTGAACCTTGCTAGAACCTTTAGTGGCCTGCTTGCTCCTATCTATGGATCATAATGGTGATGGGGGGGGTCTATCTTTGCCAGTGCAGCAGATGTTTTGGTTGTGATATGGAGTGATACACTGTTGAACCACAGCAGACCTTCTGGGCTTTGGAACCTACGGCCGTTCTTTACTGCATGCATGGTTTTAATAAACATACAAATCCTGCTTAATCTTTTGATTATCAGAGTATATATGAAGAGCAACGGCTAGAGCTTATTTTATCAACCCACGCATTCCACATTTCTCAAACTGTCCTATCCCCAAATACACATTTGTAAATGGAGGATGAATAATGGCTCTATAGCCCATATTGATTCAAATTATAATTCTGCCTCTGAGGCAAAGGTTTGCACGTAACAGTTTTCTGTACATAACTTTAATTACTTAAAAATTATAGAGGTAATAGATGGTTTAGTAGGCTATTGCAGTTTGATGCAAATATTACAATGACAAAAGCCCACATCTCCCTAGTCTAATGAAACACAATAAAAACATCTGTCATGCGTTCCATTCCATTGAAATGAGTAATGACATGTCTATACCCCATGCTGTGTACGAAGTTATTAAGGATGTAAAGGCATTATGCATTATGTAGCTCAGTATAGTGACGGTACAGAGTGTCCCGGATATTCCTCCCGCCGGAAGAGAAGGGTGAGCTCTCCCAGCCATCTTGTGGCAGTTACAAGCGAATTGCTCGCACCAAGCCTCGCAGAATCGGAGGTAAATCCCGCTGAAGGGGCGTCATCATGCCCGGACACTTGCAAGAAGGCTTTGGCTGCGTGGTGACCAACCGGTTCGACCAGTTATTGGATGACGAATCCGACCCGTTCGAGATCCTAAAAGCCGCCGAGAACAAGAAGAAGGAAGCGGCCGCAGCTGGGTCCACCAAGACCGCAGCGCAGGCAGCCAAGCTGCCGAAGAAAGAGTCGCAAAAAGACAGAAAGAACCCGCTTTTGGACAAAAAGGATGAGTCGCAGGCTCCGGTACCACTGAAGAAAGATGGTAGGCTGTGTGTCCGTGGCGTGCATCCACCCCCCGTTATCCCCTGTCTATTATTGTTGTTTTCGTAAATAAGCGGTCCTTTGCAGGTGTTGGATGAACGCCGCTGCTGGGTGTCCGCTGTAGTGATGCTGAGCACGGGGATAACATGGACCCTGTTCTGTTTTGAGGTGTCCATTTATAGAAGACAACCACAGCCACACAGTCTCTGCAGACAGACACTACACGCATTATAATCATCTTAGTTGAGTTGCATAGATGCTGCCGACTAAAGGCTTCTTGTGCGTCGCAGAAACAGGCTACAGTCCAGCAGCATTGACATGGTCCGTTATGCCTTCATGTCCTATTTGTTTGTATGTTACGCACATCGGCAGCAGCAGGAAGCTCCAAAGATAGGTCACCAGAACAAGCTGGACCAGCTGCTGATGATACTCTAGTGGAGGCTACCGTCGGGTATCGCGAATATTGGTTTGCGTGACCTTGTCCGCTGCAACCCTATCCTGACCTAAACATTAACTGGCAGCGAGCAAACGCGTTGTGAAAGAAAGATTGTGATTATTTGGTCGATGGCGCTTGGTGCCAATTAGCAGGGTGTTGTGATATGTGGCGCCTGACCCGGAGGATGCACACACCATCAATTCAGAAAATGTTTACGTAAGCGTCTTGGATGGTTCAGAAATAGTTGCCGTGGTTATTGCTTGGGTTACCTTTAGAAATACAATTGATATCGACAGGAATATCCTCATAAATATGGGAAAAAAATAAAGAAATATAAATAACCATTATTAATGTTTAATAAGTATCACATGTTATTAATGTGTTTTTTACTTTGTTATTAATGTGATTTGGTGAGCGTTAACCCTTATTTCAATAATGTAAACAATAGGGCGCATAAGGCTATTATTGGACGTTTATGGTTTGCATTGTTTGCACGGTGTTGACCCTCTAACCCGGCGTGTTGAGCCAGCTCTAGCAGGTAGAGCTGCACTGGACCACTGGGGGTAAACAAACAGGACTCTGTCGCTGGTCACTGGCAGCCTCCTCTCAGGACTGCTGCTGTTGTTGCTGTTGTTGTTGTTGTTGTTGTTGTTTGTGTGTTCGGCATCAGCCTCCTTTCAGGACTGTTGTTGTTGTTGTTGATGTTGTTATTTGTGTGTCAGGCATCAGCCTCCTCTCAGGACTGTTGTTGTTGTTGTTGTTGTTTGTGTGTCAGGCATCAGCCTCCTCTCAGAGGGGTGTTCCACGAACGGAGGTTTAACAAACACTGAGTTAACGCTGAACTCTAGGTTGATTGACCCTGTGCCGACCAACCCAGAGTTTTCGGTTCCACAGCAGCGGTTATGCATTAGTTCAATCAACTCGGGGTTGGTTAACACAGGGTTGTGCGCGTCCACGCCAAACTTAAAAAGACGTGATGTATGGATCATGGAAACCCTGATCGATATGGCGAAACGGGCCGCTTATTTCAATGAAATGGAACTCAAGGTTCTCCTGGAGAGCTATGACGAGGAGAAGGACATTATCACAAGAAAAGGGAACGCTAAAACCTCTGGAACCCGGAGAACCAAAGCCTGGCAGCGGATCGCTGACCGCGTAAATGCGTTAGTTACACGTCAAAAGCATGATCCTTAATATTTGAGCCATGAATATATAAATATCCCAGTTAAGCATTCTTAAAGATCCTACCACATAACCCCTTTCTTCTAAAACAATATGTACTTCGATTGCTTCCAAGCGGTCAGAGGATCAAGTATAAAAATGAAGTATAAAAAACACACAAACTGGTAAGCTTTTGCCACCATCGTATTGGTATAAATTTAAATAAGCCATTTTTTTAAGCCAATCGTGAAAAGGCCGACAGTCGGCAGACTGGATCTGGCCCTCAAATTGTCTTGACCCCGGTGGAGGAGCTGTTAATAAACATAAATTCAGGGCGCCCTGGCATGGAGGGGGTACCTGGAGGTACCTACCACCTCAGAGAGTCATGGGCCATACCCCACTGGTTGAATGTAGGTTTTTGTGTTTTCTTGTATTTTAGATTTTTTTTGCCTTCGAAGTAACACATGCAAGCCGTGTGCTTGCCACAGCGCACGGTTTTTGGTAACTGGGTAGAAAACCTAAAAGTGACAATTCATCAACTTCACAGATTAAGATGGATCAGTGCTTGTAATGAAGCCGCCGGCTACGATCGAACATTCTCCAGTGGATGCAAGTCCGCTGGACTTGCATTCTCCAGTGGATTCTCCAGTGGATGTAACTAACATACCGTGATCCTTTTGGAACGGAAAACCTAGGGTTACCGCAAACCCTGGGTTAACTTATCCGGTTATGTGATAAAACCGGCTTTGTGGAACACCCCACAGAACTGTTGTTGTTGTTGTTGTTGATGTTGTTGTTTGTGTGTCAGGCATCAGCCTCCTCTCAGGACTGTTGTTGTTGTTGTTGTTGTTGATGTTGTTGTTTGTGTGTCAGGCATCAGCCTCCTCTCAGCACTGTTGTTGTTGTTGTTGTTGTTGTTGATGTTGTTGTTTGTGTGTCAGGCATCAGGCGGGTGGGCCGCCGGCCGGACCAGCAGGGGCAGCCGGCCCCCCCCCATCAGGGCGAGGGGAGGCGGGAGGGGGACCGGAGGCCGGACCGGAGACCCCCACGGGAGCGCCGCTTCGACAAACCCACCGAGGAGAAGCCCGAGGGGGGCGGGGGTGGGGGGGGCGGGGGCGGCGGCGGTGGAGGAGAATCCTCAACTGACAGGTGAGTGGCCACAGGTGTTGGTCCCCCGGAGGAACACTGAACGGTCCTCCTGGTTTAGTCCTCCTCACGCTCTCTAGGCGCCCAGCGACTGGGACCTTGTCTATAAGCCAGAGAGATGTTGTAGAAGTTGGAATATAATATATCTGTATTTTCTTTTTATGGATCTTTATTTGTGTCCCAATAGTTTGGTATGTTTCCACAAGAGGAGCAACAACATGGATCATAGTGTTTTCTATGATTTCTATGATTCTTAATGTATGTTTAGTTATTCAGAGGTCATGTGTAAATGAGTGCCGAGCCTGCGTACACGTTGTTCTTTTGTAATCTGTGTTTATTATATCATGTTTATTATATTATATATATGTTTATTATATTATATATATGTTTATTATTAGGGCCCGACCGATATTGATTTTTGAGTGCCGATGCCGATTTATTTTCAGAGAAAAATTACGATTACGATTTAATCGGCCGATTAAAAAAAAAAAAAAAAAAAGCATATAAAACGTAGTTTTTGATACCTTAAATATACTTTAAACACTTTTGACGAATATGTGAATTGAATGCAGAACCTTTGAGTGTTTTAGAATACATTTACAGTAAAAAATGAGTGTAATGTAAAATGTAAAATAAATAACTAACTCCCAATGTGCTGCGCTCGTGAGCAGTGACTAACACGTGCGTGCTGAGCAGTATGGTCTCACCGTTAGAGTCTACAGTATAACAAATTAACATGGCCTGGGACCTAAAGAAAAACAGGCACAACATGCTCAAACAACGCGTCTTGTGTACATTGGTGAGGTGAGCGCGCAGCTGCCTGAGCGAGCGTGCTTTCATGTTGTACGGTAAAATTCAATCTCCTCTTTTTTACTCCAGCTAAAGTTCTTAGTTAGCAAGGCGAGTAGGAGCGCAATCTGCAGGATACTAAGCGCAATAACATTTAAAAAAAAAAAATTAAAAAAAATTAAAAAATCGGTTGTAATCTGCGTCTTTTTGACCGATGCCGATTATTTTCAAAAAGGCTATAATCGGCCGATTAAATCGGCAGGCCGATGAATCGGTCGGGCCCTATTTATTATATTATATATATGTTTATTATATTATATATATGTTTATTATATTATATGTATGTTTATTATATTATATGTATGTTTATTATATTATATATATGTTTATTATATAATATAGATGTTTATTATATTATACATATGTTTATTATATTATATATATGTTTATTATATTATATATATGTTTATTATATATGTTTATGTTCATCAGGCCTCCCGGGGACCGCCCCCAAAGGGGGCGTGGCGGAGGACGTGGTGGGCGTGGCGGAAGAGGGCGTGGCTTGGGCAGAGGGGAGGGCTTTGACTCTCGTGGAAAACGTGACTTCGACAGACACAGCGGCAATGACAAATCGTGAGTTTTAAACGCTACAGTGCCACCTTCCATCACCCACCCTTCTGCAGTGTGTGTTGGTATCCAGTCGGGCTTTGTTAGACTTGAGTGAAACCACACTTTTGTAAATTCCGTGAAATTCTTTTCAAAGCAAACCGGAAAGTTTTTCAGTCTCATTTAATCAGGGGAGCAATCTTTAAGGATTTGATTTGTGATTGCTGTTTATTATCATTTGTGGAGCCGGTGCATGTATTAGGGAGACACATCAGCCAAAATGTTGCCAAATGATGCTAGTGCGGCTGTGTTAAAATTTAAAAACACCACTCTTCATTAAGTATCTACTTCAATATTATATGAAAGATATCGCTATCAGCCTAGGGGATCAAATGGATATCGGTCGGAAAGGTCCCGGAAAAGGGAAGGTCCCTGGAGCGTCTGTCAGATGCGCTAAGCTCCAGAGGAGAGCGTTCCTACTGGGGCACTGAGAGGCGGGACGGGACCAGGAGAGACCAGGAGAGGGGCGGGACGGGACCAGGAGAGGGCTGGGACCAGGAGAGGGCTGGGACCAGGAGAGGGACGGGACCAGGAGAGGGCTTGGACCAGGAGAGGGCGGGGACCAGGAGAGGGCGGGGACCAGGAGAGGGCTGGGACCAGGAGAGGGCTGGGACCAGGAGAGACCAGGAGAGGGGCGGGACGGGACCAGGAGAGGGCTGGGACCAGGAGAGGGCTGGGACCAGGAGAGGGCGTGGACCAGGAGAGGGCGGGGACCAGGGGAGGGCTGGGACCAGGAGAGGGACGGGACCAGGAGAGGGCTGGGACCAGGAGAGGGCTGGGACCAGGAGAGGGACGGGACCAGGAGAGGGCTGGGACCAGGAGAGGGGCTGGACGGGACCAGGAGAGACCAGGAGAGGGGCGGGACGGGACCAGGAGAGGGCTGGGACCAGGAGAGGGCTGGGACCAGGAGAGGGACGGGACCAGGAGAGGGCTGGGACCAGGAGAGGGCTGGGACCAGGAGAGGGCGGGGACCAGGAGAGGGCTGGGACCAGGAGAGGGCTGGGACACTATGTCCTTGCTGTTTAATTATCCAAAGTCTTCAAACATCCTTTAGCGATGATGGTATTATTGTGGCTGCTTTAGTTTGGATATCTTATTAGCTGGCTGCGTGTTTTGTCCTATTTATTATGGTTTAATTGTAAAGCACATGCAGATTATCAGGCATGCAAACTAGTCACCTTTCGGCGAAATTCGCCGTTTTGAAGACAAAATTGACCACTTGTGTGATTCGTGGAGATCCGTTGAGAAAACATTTTGGGGGGGGGGGGGGGGGTCTGATGGCCAGCCATGGAGTCCTTGTAGCGCCTGCTAATAGCGAGCGGACAGAGAGAAGGCGCAGCATTCTGTCAGGCGGCACGACAAGTGGGCGCACTCCCGTGGAACTGTCGCTTCCGTGCTCGTCGAACGCATGCGCTCGCTCGTGAAGCCGCGCGGACATCCGACAGCGCGAGCGGAAAGTCGCCTACCATCTGAAACGGCCAAGCGTGAGCCCAGCGGAGCCTTTAAATGCCTCGTTTCCACCGAGCGTTTCCACCGCCGACAGTACCCTCATGGTAGGCCGGATGTCGATCGCCGCGGCAGCCACGTAAACATCCCGAAGGTGAACGACGAGAACTGATTCCCAAAACAAACATAACAAAAATATGGTCACGTAAATAAAATATACAAACGAACAGAGCTTCGTCTCCCCGCGACCTTATATTATCTAAAACGTTCTCATCGATTCAGCCAATGAGAGTGCACGCGAGGGTAAACAAATGATAAGGCACCACCACACAAGTTAAGTAACGATCGCTGTAGGCTTCAATATCATGCAAGCACCTTGGTTTTCTTTTTATTTTGTTCTACATCACAATTGCATGCTTTAATAAAGTATTGTCTTCTTTAATAGGTCCATGCTCCACCTCCTTGTTCGCCCAAGCTAACGTTTTACGCGACACGTCCATTGTCCAGAATAATACCTCGCGGTTTGTTTTTATCCCCATGTCACGCCCACTTTTGGCGGTGGAAACGCGAACCGTGCCGCAACTTTGCGAACCGAACCGAACGCACCCTCCGGTGGAAACGCGCCAAAAGAGAATTTTTCAGCGGGTCACCAGTTGTGTTGATACATACTAGTCGATATAGCCGAGAGAAGTCGCTCGAAAGCGGGCCCTTGAGACACTGGTCCAGGCCAAGAAGAAAAATAAATAATGGCATACTCCTATTGCCCTGTCCTCCCACCTCTTTTTATTCTTCTCAATATTCTTTCTTAATTTTGTGATAAATTATGTACCTATTGGGGCTGCCCTTGCACATAATAAATTAATGCTTTGTTTGTAATTGTGCGCAGTCCTGTAATTTTTTTTAGCTTGTGACTAACCCTAACACATTAAAAAATGTAAAAGAAAGCTCCCCGGAGTATAAACCTGGAACCCTATAGTGGGTCTGTGTTTTTCTCAGCTCACGCATCATTCTCACCTTTTTCACCCCGAGCCAGTTTGCATGCCTGGATTATGCTGCGTGGTGGTTTTGCACTTTTCAATAAAAATGTATTATGCTTTTCTAATTGGACTCACTGTGAAACTCACTTAAGGTGGTGGTTATAACGTGATTATGCCCGGGTTCGACCAGTCCATTGTGTTTAATAACCCCCCCAGCCCACCATGCGGACCGTACCAACGACTCGGCTGATCTGTCCACCAATAAATATGGGTGGACACTCCCACCTGGGATGGCACTTTAGGGTCGATTGTGAAAGGACTTATAATGGCTAACCAGCATCACACCTGTTGGTGACACCTGGTGGTGACACCTGGTGGTGACACCTGGTGGTGACACCGTGGTAGTGACACCTGGTGGTGACACCTGGTGGTGACACCTGGTGGTGACACCGTGGTAGTGACACCTGGTGGTGACACCTGGTGGTGACACCTGGTGGTGACACGGTGGTGACACCTGGTGGTGACACCGCGGTGACACCGTGGTGGTGACACCTGGTGGTGAAATCGTGGTGGTGACACCAGGTGGTGACACCTGATGGTGACACCGTGGTGACACCGTGGTGGTGACACCTGGTGGTGACATCGTGGTGGTGACACCAGGTGGTGACACCTGATGGTGACACCGTGGTGACACCGTGGTGGTGACACCGTGGTGGTGACACCGGGTGGTGACACCGTGGTGGTGACACCGTGGTGGTGACACCCTGGTGGTGACACCCTGGTGGTGACACCGTGGTAGTGACACCTGATGGTGACACCGCGGTGACACCGCGGTGGTGACCCCGTGGTGGTGACACCTGGTGGTGACACCTGGTGGTGACACCTGGTGGTGACACCTGGTGGTGACACCAGGTGGTGACACCTGGTGGTGACACCTGGTGCTGACACCTGGTGGTGACACCTGTTGGTGACACCGCGGTGACACCTGGTGGTGACACCTGGTGGTGACACCTGGTGGTGACACCGTGGTGGTGACACCGTGGTGACACCTCGTGGTGACACCTGGTGGTGACACCGCGGTGACACCGCGGTGACACCGCGGTGACACCTGTTGGTGACACCTGGTGGTGACACCGCGGTGACACCTGGTGGTGACACCGCGGTGACACCTTGTGGTGACACCTGGTGGTGACACCGTGGTGGTGACACCGTGGTGACACCTCGTGGTGACACCTGGTGGTGACACCGCGGTGCTTTAAATGACTTCAACACAGTGTCCAGTGTCTCCGAGAGCCAATCAGGCCGTGCCCAACAGCTGTCATCCATAGACAGGATGGACGTTCAGCTGCCTGGTTACTCACCTTTGTGCTCGTGTGTCTCTGCAGTCAGAAGACGGAGGAGAAGCGCAGCGGGGCGGGTCCCAACACCTGGGCCAGCACCAAGGAGGAAGCAACGTGAGTCCAGGGGGCGCACCGACCCGCAGACCGCGTGGTTTGATGGGAAAGGCCTTGCATTAGTGTGACATTGATAATGTTAGAAAACGTTAAATTAGTATTATATTTGAGTCGAGTTATCCTCGACTTGTAGTGAATGTTAAAGCAGTTAAGTCGGGGATCGGGAGCTGTGAAGGACGCCAGCAGGAAGACACACTCAGGGGTCGACAGTCCGCTTTATGGGATTGGTGGCCAAGCAGCCAATGAATAGTTGAGGTTTGTGTTTTCTTTCCGATGTGCAAATTGTAATTAGCATAATGTTCACAAACCTCACTGAAAGAAAGTCCAGGCAGCAGCAGCTGGTGTGCTGACTGTGTGTGTGTGTGTGTGTGTGTGTGTGTGTGTGTGTGTGTGTGTGTGTGTGTGTGTGTGTGTGTGTGTGTGTGTGTGTGTGTGTGTGTGTGTGTGTGTGTGTGTGTGTGTGTGTGTGTGTGTGCACAGCGAGGCTGAACAGACGCCGGCCCCTAACCCTCACCCCGAGGGAGAGGAACACCCTGCGGCCGACTCTGAGAACAAGTGAGTGACCTTTCCATCATCGTCATCATCATCGTCGTCATCATCTTCGTCAGTTTCCGCTGCCCGCTGGCTTCCTTCGACGTGGACTCCAGTCCGGGTCGTTGGGCGGCGGTCAGCCTAGCTGCGTCAGGGGCAGCTCGACTATTGAAAAAATCCTAATCACGATAATTTTGGTCAATATTTAAATTACGATTATTCAAACGATTATTTTCGAGTTTGAGAACATCATGATTATTCAGTATTTCTCTCCTTTCCATCATCGTCATCATCGATGTGTGTGTGTGTGTGTGTGTGTTTTGATTTGAACATTTTGTTATTTGAAAAAAAAAATCAAATAACATCTAAAATCATGTCTCCAGCAAAAAAAAAAAATGTATAGTTTGTACTCGATTATTTTAGTTTGGAGATCGCAGAATGTGATTAATCGTAGGGCCCGTCGGGTCGACCCCGTTGACCTGTCGTTGTCCCCTCAGGGAGAACGAGGTGGAGGAGGTGAAGGACGAAGGCCCCAAGGAGATGACCCTGGACGAGTGGAAGGCCATGCAGGACAAGGAGCGCGCCAAGGTGGAGTTCAACATCCGCAAGCCCAACGAGGGCGCGGACAGCCAGTGGAAGAAGGGCTATGTGCTGCACAAGTCCAAGAGCGAAGACGTGAGTCCTGGAGCTAGGGTTGGGGTTAGGGTTAGGGTTAGGGACAGCCAGTGAGTCCTGGAGCTAGGGTTAGGGTTAGGGTTAGGGTTAGGGACAGCCAGTGAGTCCTGGAGCACGTCACTTTGGGCGCATTGTAGACTCTTTGTTTTTATCCAAGCAAATCTTTAATTATTTGGCAAGTGTTAGTTACATTTTTTTATTAGATTTCCCTATTTGGTATAAAAATTAGTTAGGTTTTCTGTTTGTCTTTATTTCTGCGCATGAGTCTCTTACTAGAGTGCATATAAACATGATTTAGTGCCATAGACACCTCTGGGAATTTAACTTAATGTTGCCTTGAACAACCTTCAGTATTGCTGCCTAGTTTTCCTCCTAACTGGTTTCACAGACGAGCTGCTCTCTGAGTTCTTCGTTCTGATGTGGGTTTCAGAGGCCGGTCGGGGCTTTGATCGATGTCCCGGAGACCGAAACGGAACCACAGCCAGTGTTTCAAAAGGTGAACCTCTCCCTCATTTATCTGCAATCGGACCTGCTCATTGTCTTTGACATTTAATATATCTATGTATATATTTTCGTATAAACAATTAAACCAAACATTTTTGTCTATAACATTTGGCAAAAATGACGGAAAAGTTGGTGTTTTTTCAAATGTGCTGGCTTGCCTGATAAGTAGCCAGTAGAAGTGTGTGTGTGTGTGTGTGTGTGTGTGTGTGTGTGTGTGTGTGTGTGTGTGTGTGTGTGTGTGTGTGTGTGTGTGTGTGTGTGTGTGTGTGTGTGTGTGTGTGTGTGTGTGTGTGTGTGTGTGTGTTCCATAATGAACTGGAACAAAGAACATCCCTATACTTGAAGTTGTCGAGCTGTGAGCAGGGATAATGCATGGCCTCCTTCAGGACTACTTGAAAGGCAGAGATCACAGTAAGACACCTGATCCAATACTGAAAGAACTGACGGGGCCGTCGTATTGAAGGGGAGACGCTTTATTGTTCTGGTACCAGACGGTCTCTTCAACTGTCTCCGTATGACCCTCCCTAAACGCCCCGCTCCCATCGTCCTCCTCTTCCTCCTCCTCACCCCCCCCCGCTCCCATCGTCCTCCTCTTCCTCCTCCTCACCCCCCCCCCGCTCCCATCGTCCTCCTCTTCCTCCTCCTGATCCCCCCCCGCTCCCATCGTCCTCCTCTTCCTCTTCCTCACCCCCCCCCTCACATCGTCCTCCTCTTCCTCCTCCTCACCCCCCCCCCCTCACATCGTCCTCCTCTTCCTCCTCCTCACCCCCCCCCCCTCCCATCGTCCTCCTCTTCCTCCTCCTCCCCCCCCCCCCCTCACATCGTCCTCCTCTTCCTCCTCCTCACCCCCCCCCCCCCCCACATCATCCTCCTCTTCCTCCTCCTCATCCCCCCCCCCCTCACATCGTCCTCCTCTTCCTCCTCCTCACCACCCCCCCCCCCCTCACATCGTCTTCCTCTTCCTCCTCTTCCTCCTCCTCACCCCCCCCCCCCCTCACATCGTCCTCCTCTTCCTCCTCCTCATCCCCCCCCCTCACATCGTCCTCCTCTTCCTCCTCCTCACCCCCCCCCCCTCACATCGTCCTCCTCTTCCTCCTCCTCATCCCCCCCCCCCCTCACATCGTCCTCCTCTTCCTCCTCCTCACCCCCCCCCCCCCTCACATCGTCCTCCTCATCCCCCCCCCCCCCCCCCTCACATCGTCCTCCTCTTCCTCCTCCTCCTCATCCCCCCCCCACCCCCAGGCAACCTTGAGCGCCACCGAAGAAGCCGCAGACCACCACTTCCGCAAGCCGGCCAACGACATCACCTCGCAGCTGGAGATCAACTTTGGAGACCTGGGACGCCCCGGTCGCGGGCGAGGGGGGGCCCGTGGGGGCCGAGGGGGGCGGGGCGACCGGGGGGGCGCCCGGCCGGCGCGTGGCGGAGGAAGACCAGAGAAGGTAGCTATGGAGACCGCGTGCTTGTCTGTGTTGGTGTCTAAATTGAAGGCGGAGATGTTGTCAGCTTGTGATGACGCGGAGAGGCCGGGTGCGGTTGCGGTTGTTCTTCTGTCATTCTTGCTGCGAATGAGGTAACGCGATGGTGATGGAGCCAGCTGTCCTCAGGGACAGCGGGCTCCATCACCATCCCTGAGGACAGCCCTGGCTCAGGGTTATGAATGTTACAAACTGGGTGCCACATTCAGGCCATGCATTCACATCACGGCGGGATACTTCAGTGGCTGTACGGCAACAGGAACACTCTTCAATGGACGTGCTTTTCTTTTAAGCCATTGGGGCCACCGAAGAGAACTAAACATTTTTTGCCCTTTTATGTGAAATGACTGTCAAAGTTCTATTCGGACTCCTTAAGGTGCGTTCACACCAAACGCGAAAGGGTGTGAATCGGGCAAATATTTTGCTACAAAAAACCTGTGACAAGATTTGATTTGCAGCGCGACACTTTCACTTGAGTTGAAATATTTGAACTTTGCCGTGACATTAGCGTGATGACAGCCAATCAGCGTTCAGCGTGGCCACTGAGTGACGTAAGGTAACATTGTGGTGGGATTTCTAATAACAACTTATCTAATTCACTTCAACTAGCTATAAGCACAGAGGAATCGGAGAGTATAGAGTATAGATGGAGAGTTTATTGCCACCCGCAAACGAGAGACAACAAAGCCGAATGGTATTCGCGAATACACACTGCCGAATGAATCCCGGACAGCTCCTTATATCCCCAATCCTTTACACAATACAAAGTTGGACTTTCATCAAATATTGATGTGCATAGAATGTTTTTCTTGGTCATACTGTGTGGATGTCAGCATATTCACATGTCTTCTGGATCCCAATGTGACCTTAGAACATATATTATCCTTATACAAACAGAGATGATGCACACGTGTGAATGTAAGCATTGTCTTCAGAGAGTACATCAAAATGGGAGTAGGCTGGACTCTCTGACTGATGTGCCACATGGCCCATCAGGTGAGAATGTCCTGGACCCACTCACTGGTGTCACACGGCACATAACATCTAGGTTAAAGGTGATCAGCTCTTTTCCACTATTAAAGTGTATATATATGATATGTTGGCCTAATAATAATCATGGTTTAACATAGAATGTAAGGTTAATTTCTACCACAACATCAGCGTTCAACCGGCAAACCGTTCCGGAGTGAACCGCAGCATGGAGCAGAAAGAGATTGTTGCCGTTTGCGACTCCCGGAGCTCCATATATAATAGTATATAATATATAATATCACGGCCCAAAGCTGTGTGAGCCTCCGGATGGCCGTAGCGCGTAGGGATTGGGCTTCGAGGGGTTTGTTTACAGGCGTTGCTATGGTTATCGGTCTTGTGTGTTCCAACAGTTTATTAGCGGTGGTTTCTAATAAATCACTGTCTGATCAATACTTCATTCACTGCCTCTTCCGTGGTCATTACGATATTATGGACCGACTGCGTCTGGTTCTCCGCCGTCCCTCCCTCTTCCACAACAGGTAGAGACATGCTACGGTGGTTATCTCGGCCGTGGTTGACAATGAATTGGCATGAAGCTCCGTTGGCGGGCAAAAGATGTCGCGTGACAAATTCGACTGATAAAACGTGCACAGCGACGAATTATGATTTGTCTCGCGAAAAAACTTGTGTGACAACGCGAACGGGCGACTAATGTGTCTTTTGTTGTGAACGCAGCTTAAGGATTACTTCCCTAACTTCAGCCGTATTGCCCCAGAGCTGTGGGTGTTGTTCTGCGTCCTGGCGTGTGTTCAGTACTCCTGACCGGTGTCCTTCTCTTCATCTCCTTCCAGCCCAGCGGTGTGTCCGTCCCCAACGTAGACGACCCCGAAGCCTTCCCAGCACTGGCCTAAGTCCCCCCACCCCCCCACCACCACCAGCCCACCCATCAAACCTTTTGTCGGGGGGGGGGACGCGGCGTGCATGCTTACCACAACTTCAAGTATATAAGAAAAAAACAGAAAAAGATACCGCCCAACCAACCAACCAACCAACAACAGATTTTAATGATGAAAAAGACTGCCATCCCATAATAACCACAGCCCCCCTGGAGACTGACATTCTGCCTGTTTTAAAAGGAGAACCAAACGAAGGGAAATATAACAAACAAACCACGACACAGAAAAAAGGACCTCTTGTTACACTGAAGCTAATTATTGGTCGACGTTTTGTATTCAAAGACATGAAAGCAGAGTGTTCTCAGACAGTGTTTTTGTTTTTCAGAATTATGCATACTTCATTGACATTTCTTTCCTTTGGTTCTTTCCCCTGCTGCTTGACTTAACGCATATTTTAGGTTTTTCGTTTTGTCTGCGTCTCGTCTGACCTCTGAGTCTGCTTTTCTTGTGACCTCCAAACTCCAAAAGGTTCTCTTGAGGCGATACGGTCGTAAAGGGTAGGGTGTATTGTTTTATTCCAGTTATAACGCACTGATTGTTGTAGAGCTACACTACAATTAGAGAAAGAAGAAGGAACTTGTTTTGTGAATTATGCTTAAAATATAAAACTATATGGAATTGTGACTCTTCCCACTCTGGCCAGCGCTCCTTTTGGAAAGCACATGTTCAGGATTGGCGACCAGGGTTTCCTTATACCGCTTGATATTTTTATTTCTGCGTGTTGTGCAGTGAAAGTAAAATGCCTCATTTGTTTTATTTATTTTTATGCACTTGTTACTTTGCTACCCTGTTACGCTCGTTCTTTCGTGTGTGGGTGTGGGTGCGTGTGCGTGTGCGTAAAGCGGTCAACATGTGATGAGCTTTCAGCGTCGACGTTGCCAATGTAGTTCAATGGAGCCGAGCGTCAAAGCGCCACCTAGCGTTGACGCTACCAAAGGCAGTGGACAACTCGGATTCTCCACCTCGACGCTGCAGCATTCAAACCATTTTAACTTTGACCCCTTTTGACACTGACCTCTCGAAGTACGTCCAATCATATAACAGCGTTGTTGGACGTTCTAAAAACAATGGAATTCCAAGGCCTTTAATTTCTAATGTCTGTTTGTTGGCTATATTCCGTTTTGCCGGCCGCTCATCATGTGTTGACTGGTTTACTAGGGCCACTCGGAGCCCAAAACACTGCTTCATCCCGTCTGTGGTTTGATGAATAGGTACCACAGGATCAGGAAGCAAACATTGTTTAGTTTTTATGTTCACTTTGTGTGTGTGTGTGTGTGTGTGTGTATGAGAGAGATGGGACGAGTGTGAGCGAATGCCTGCCTTTAAGTGTATTTGTTTCTAAAAAGTGTGAAGGGGCAATTTTGTGAATTTGACAGGTCCAACTTTTAAGTATTCCTTCTCTGCTGTGAACTCTCTTTTTTCCCAAACCGACGACCGCAAGTCTACGCAGCATGTTTCTTGCCAGATGTAGTACCTACATATTGTGTTTTTTTGAGGTAAGAAATTGTAGGTGTAGACCATGTGCTCATATCTTGCACTTGGGAGTATTGGTATGTGTCGATCTCGGAAGCACTTGGATTGCATCCGCACCAGTACTCTAAAATATTGTTTTGTTTTTTTTCCTCGCATATACATATTGCCGTTTTTATTTTATTGAAATATATTATTTTGTAATCCTTGCAACAGCACCACTGCATAGTTTGTCTGAATGAAAGGTCTTTAGGTGGTGGGGCCTCGCGCGCTGCAGAATGTAATGTAAGTTACCGGAGCTTCCCGCCGCCAGCATCTGCGTTTTGTTCCCGGTAAGCGTTGTACTTGGTCAATGCGGGATTGTTTCTCATATCGAGTAAGGATGGGGAGGGCTGGGTTCCGGTCTAAATATATTTTAAAGCTTTATTTGCGTCACTTTGAAAACCCTTCCTGGTACGAGGCAGATGCCGGCGGCTCGGAGCAGCCCTCGTAGGCCCGCTGATCCACGATAGCAAACATCCCTGTTCTAATAAATTGCTTTAGCTGTGTTCCATGTATTCTGCCCACAACTGTTGGGTTGTGTGAAATCAATACTGTGATTTTAAAGTTGTAAACAAGTGTCTTGGACTTTTTATTGCTTCCTCTTTAGAGTAGGCCTAATAACTGAGGGAAGAGCAGCTTAGTGACAGCAAGTCTTTCATACCTGTAATAGAGGAAATATGTATAGCCAGCTAGATGGGGACAATCAGGGCCGTCGTAAAGGGGTGAAAGGTGATGACGATTCTAGGGGCCCACAGCCCAGGAGGGGCCCATGGCAATAAAATAATAATAAAAAAAAAAGTAACTACCAGCCCATAGTACTAGGCCCCCCCCCCCCCCCGTCAACAATTGCTCCTTCCACCCCCCCCCCCCCACGTCAACAATTCAGCGCAGGGGGGCCCATTAGTACCTCTTCTATAGGGGCCCAGGACTTGTTGCAACGGCCCTGGGGACAATGGTATTTGAAAGTTATTTTTAGTATACTATATTAATGTGTTTAAGCGTCGTCCTGTCTGAGTTGAATTGGGTCTCATCTGGTAGTCAAAGTTGACCGAATGTATTTTGTTTACTTTGAATCTGAACTAAATCCTTTGAGCATCAACCTCGGTTATCAAACAGACGCTCCCTTCTTCTACATCAGAAAACTAACTGTCGGAGAAACTAGGGTAAACCATGGATGCATATAAGCAAACTGTTGGATATTAAAAAATAATGCGGGTAAACCATGTAGGAAGTAAACAGTGCTGGATGTGATTTTTTGGTAAATAATGAACATATAATAAATATAACTTGTATATTACAATCTATGGGTTAACCATGACAGAAGTAAACAGTTGGATATGACGATTATAATTAAATCACGCAAATTATAATAAGTAAACCGTTCTTTATCATACCACGCCCAGCGCGTCATATGACAGACGTCAGTGGTCATGGCTGAATTTCAGCCGCGCAGACGTCTGCACGATGAGCCCAACTTGTCGAATAAAGCCCAAACCGCTGTCAAATCGGTCCCCGCTGACAACGCAGACGTCCTCCTCAAGCTGTTGGCTGCCGGGTTTTACGGTATTAGTTCTTTCCTTATTGTCGTGGTGAACAAAAGCGTCCTCACAAGTTACAGGTAAGCGACCAGCAGTTTGAACTTTGTAGCCCCCGGCACTCGATAACTAACCAACCTGAATGTGATATATCAACGAATGATTCGTGTTTGTTTTCTTTGCAGGTTCCCGTCATCAACATGTGTAGGGATTGGCCAAGTAAGCTTTAACCTACAGTTCATGATCGCAGGAAATATGAGTCTTCGTATAAATTGCTCAAATATTGATTATTGTATATCGTGTACAGATGCTGGCCACTATCGTAGTTCTCAGGTCTGCAAAGGCGCTAGGTGTCATCAAATTCCCAGATATGGACTCAACCATACCAAACAAGGTGATATTTCGGGGGCATGTCGTTTAATTGTGGATTTATGCGGGAATCCTGCGTTTAAACTTTTATCTCCCCTTTACAGATGTTCCCCATGCCTATTCTCTATGCTGGGAATCAGATATCAGGCCTGTTTGGGACACAGCGATTAAAGTAAGGTGTAGCCATTCAATAATCCCTTTTGATCTCTATAATTCATCCCCCCAGGCTCTCATTCAATGGCGTTGTTTTTCTACCCAACAGTCTGCCCATGTTTACGGTCTTAAGGAGGTTCGCTATTCTGCTCACCATGGTGTTTGAGGGACTTATACTGAAGTAGGTGTAGTCCACATTTACACCAAGATGCAATGGAGCAGGGAAACATTTACATACTAAATACTGTAACTTCCCTGTTCACACAGAAAGACTTACTCCAGATCAGTTAAGTTGACTGTATTTACCATGGTCTTGGGAGCGTTGGTTGCAGCCAGGTAAGAGCCGGAACTGGTTCATTAACTCGGTCGCCACTCTCTGCTATTCCTCCTGTCTCAACGTGCTATCTCGTTCTTCTGTTGTAGCTCCGATCTAGCCTTTGATCTCCAGGGATACACGTTCATTATGCTGAACAATCTGTTCTCGGCAGCTAGTGGCGTTTACATGAAGCAGAAGTTGGACTCCAAGGTAACGTGTTTGTATTTTACACAGTGGTGGATTTAACCCTGCATGTCTGATTGTACACTTTTAAAAATGACCTGTTTATAAAAAACTCTTTATTTTTATTAGGAGCTTGGGAAGTACGGTCTACTTTACTACAATGCACTGATCATGATTTTCCCTACATTGGCATACGCTTTCTTTGCCGGTGACTTGCATACGGTAAGCTCTTTTATGTGGTGTTAAAGGGGACATATGATGAAAGCAACACTTTTCCTGGGATTGGGGTGTTGTTTTGGGTCTCTGGTGCTCCCACACGCATACAAACTTTGAAATTAGTCTGTACATGACTTTTGAGTGAGATATGCATTTCTGAAAGTACCCCGCCAGTTACCAAACGTGCGGGTCAGTTTCGGTGCCCCCTCCTACGTAGGAAGGGGGACATTTGAACATGACCTCCAACGTCCCCTCCCCTCCATCAGAGCATGGCTAAGATTGTGTGGGCGAGCGGACGAGCATCTCCGGCGGGGGGAACTCGACAGCTCAGCTCCCGGAGGACAATCCCCCTCTCCATGTCGCGGTTCAATATGGACTTCAGCCTCAGGGCCAAAGTTCCTTTCCCCAATACTTCGTAACCATGGCCGAGACAAGCCCCACTCTTTACTTGTTGTGGAAGTACCAGAGACGTCAGGCGCAGTCTTTATGATTCATGGTACCATCCGAGGCGCACGCAGCTTTGACCGGGATATTAGATGTATTATATAAATACCTATATTATATTATGTTATATTATATAGTTCTAGAGCTCCAGGAGTCCGCAGACGGCAACAATCCCTCCTCCTCCATGCTGTTGTTCAGTCTGCCAGCTCATTGGTCAACGGGCAGCAGCTCATTGGTCAACGGGCAGCAGCTCATTGGTCAACGGGCAGCAGCTCATTGGTCAACGGGCAGCAGCTCATTTGCATTAAAGTTTCAGACACCAGAAACGGCATTCTGAAGGGACTGAAACGGGAGAAGGGGGGTGGCGAGATTTGTTTTCCTAAAAGCTATTTCCAGCTATTGGCTTCAAAAACATGTTTTCTACGTTTACTTGTTTGGGAAAACACCATAATGTCTCCTTTAATATCCTCATCTGCAACACTTCTTTGGGGTATAACGTGTTGACTTCCTTGTTTAGGCTATGGAGTTTGATGGATGGTCCGATGCAATGTTTGTTCTACAGTTTCTCCTCTCCTGTATTTTTGGGTAAGACCATATTTAAGAAGATAAATGAATTGTGAGGTATCTTTAATTTAGCCATATATACAGTCTAACTCGACTTTATATGTCGTCAGTTTCATCTTGATGTACTCCACGGTGCTTTGCACTCAGCTCAACTCCGCCCTCACTACATCCATCGTAGGCTGCATTAAAGTAGGTCATTTTTAACAATGGATGAGTCAGAAATCCTTAACTATGAAATTAAACTATGAAAAAAAACCGATGAAACTGAAAAAAAAGTACTTATGTTTTTCACTCCCTCTCTTAAGAACATCTTTGTCACATACATTGGTATGGCGGTCGGTGGAGACTACATATTCACCTGGACCAACTTCATTGGCCTTCACATTAGGTAAGAAGCAGCTCTCATTGGTCGGCCTCCATGTTTGTAGCCATTGTCAAGATGTAAAACAACCATCTTTTCCCTACCACAGTATTGCTGGAAGCCTTGTGTACTCTCACATCATCTTCACACGGGAGCAATCAAGTAAGAAAAACTTGGTTATTTTTCTGGCATCAGTCAAATTAAAATGTAGTAAATTGCAAGTTCTAAAGTTTCTAAAATATGCTGTTCGTATTTCCCAGAAAATATCTAGACCAAAGATGCACAATGTTCTCCATGGAAGAAAAAGCACGACTGAATTGTAATTCATAAATATATCAACATGTTTAATGTACAGGTAATGATAAATGTGAAGTGAATAGCAAATAAGCATGTCGTTTTTATAAGCCGTTAGGCCACAGCTTTTATATTCATGAATAAATGGCAAAAGATACAAATGGTTGTTATGAATGTCTCGTTTGAACTTAATAAAATGGTCTATCATGTTTCCCCTAGGACTCTAAGCCTAGGCAGCATTTACATGTTTATTAGAAGCCCGACAAATGATTGAGACCTTGTTCTGAAAAGCCTGCCTGGTTTAGAGTGGGTGATTACAGACAGTATGTAAAAACATCATCCCAGGTCAGAGTTCCAAAGATCGAACCCAGTACAGAAATAAATGTACAGCCAACTGGAGTTGTAGCAAAATGTCAACAAAAAGCAGAAGGTTATAAATAATCATGTTTATATGATGCAACAGGTATGACAAATATAATCTCGCTCAGTTTGAGCCCTTGAGGATTATACTCAACCTTCGGTGGGGAGAGGGAGAAATCTTAAAAGGGGATCAAGCTAAAATTTTTCCAAATACCAATGCTGGACTCATGTACTCAATAAAGGTCGGATACAGGGGTGGATCCACTTGGTTCAGTCCAGACGTCCTGTAAAACATGTGTGCAAAGTCAGCGTCTTTGATTTCTTTTGCTGGAATAATATAGTTCTGGAAACTGTTTCCCTTAAGAGAAGTTTGGCTATAGATGGAAACACTTCTGCATTTGGAATGAGATGAGGTTAGATATGAAGTTTAAAATCGTCAAGTTAAGGGTTGTGGGTTTGAGGTATGCACAGCAGTAAACAGCAGCTTCAAATGTCATGAAAAAAAAATGCTAGAACGATAAGTGTAGTATGTGAAAGTCATGAGTCAGTGATTAGTCTGAGGTCTGACAGAGGGGCAAAGGTTGTGTATGGAGCAGGAACACACGTCCTTTAGGGAGGTTCTTCCCTCCCTTGTTCCGGTGCACCGGCCTTCAGGATGATGCCGCGTTGGTTGAACACATTGAGGGGTGCTTGGGTGAGACGGGCCCTCGAGACACATGGCACGTCTTTGTTGAAGCGGTGCTAGTGCTAAAGGAGGGCCATCAGTTCCTCATGATTTCACATCAAGACCTTCAATGTTTCAGATGTCGTCTTGGCAGGGAGACACCGTTGTCCGTAAACCAGAAAAGCCCTTGACCAATTCTGTCGTACACTCTTTAGACAGTGTGCTGAGATTCGTCTACTTACCCAGCCAGTTGTTTGCGCATTAATTCCGCACAATATGTAATGAAGGGTGACCTGTAAATCTGGGTGTTAAGTGCCAAATCCAAATAAGTATCAAATTGAAATAAGGCATGGTCCTCCGTGAAAGCAGGTCCCATTATGGTAATTCATCTTTCCGATATGGGGCATCATGTGGGATGCTAACTTTCCAGCTGTGGTGAAGTTTGTTGTTGGATATTCATTTGGGGTTCATCAGCGGTTTCTGACGTGTTTTCAGTCTTGGCGGACAACCAAGGGACCCCACTCACTCCTGACTGCTTGCTCTTCAGAGTTCATTAATTGCTTCATTTCCTATGGAAAATTGCTTTTTGCTCAATAGCTTCCATGGTATGGGACCAAACCACCTCAAACAGATGCAGAACGCGACACACTAATACACCCGTGTGACCTTCTGATGAAGACGGATGTACATCTGTCGAAACATGTCAAGGTAAAGAAAATAACATCTACCAATATGTTTGATAAAAGAAAAACTAAATATTGATCTCAAGTGTAGACAATGCAGAACTGTTCTAGGTGGTACTCTTTAGACACAACCAAGGATAATATAATATGTTGCAGCTTTGTTGGACTTTTGTTCAATAAAAAATACAATGGACGGAAATACATTTGTTCATCTTTATTGAATTCATTCAATATCCATCGCTGTGCAGTTGCTGTGAAAGTAGAAGAAAACATTTCAGAGGGTCAGTCTAGCTTAACCAAAGAAAATCTAAGTATTAAAGATAATAGCCGTATACCCTCTCGAGGAGCTGAATCTCCAGCTTGAGTTTTTTTATCTGCAATTTTATTTTAACATTATCCAACTCCAGGTTGCGCTTATACAGCACCCTTATATTTTCTTCGCCAACCTAAAGAAATTATGGGTTAAAATTGTGATTCATTTACCGTGTTCAAAGCCTTGTGGCCTTACAAAAAGGAATAACCTAAATAAAAACCTTGTCTGTCCCTCGAGAAGGCCTTGATGAGGAGGTGGAGGTCTCGTCCCTCTTTAGATAGATGATCATGCAGAAGGAAGAGTCATGTGAAACAGTTACATGCAGCCACAGCACTGCTGGGTTGAGTTTCCCATTGATTCGTGGTGACCTGTGAAAGTTCACAGGTCACCCCGCAGTCGTCATACATAAACCTTGGATAGTCCAGTGCTGTGTCGTCCGTTATCCCATACATAACCAACAGCTATGTCAGTGACCCAATAGCCATTTTTTGCCTGCAAATTCCTATTATAGCTGTAAATTGTTAAGAAAAATCACCTCCATAGTCACCCTGGACTCACAGGCTGACAGATTCTCGTTATCGTTCATGTCCTGAAAGAATCAGGGAAATGTTAGTACCTTCAACCAAAAATTACAAATGAATTTACACTCAATCATCTCACATTTGATTAGCAAGACAATTATGTATGTTCATTGCCAATACATGAATACATATCCATTTCCTAGCATCGGATAATGAGGCAGTGGGGTCAGATGACAGCCACCTTCCATTCCGGCCTTCATTATACACAAGGATAATATCATTTGTTGCACCTACAATTGCATTATTTTTTTTTAAAGAATCCTATTCTTTTCCTATGGAAAATAGCTTTTTGCTCAATAGCTTCCATGTATGCCACCGAAAGACCCCAAACCAATAAAGAACTGTTCTACTAGGTGGAACTGAGCAAAAAGCCATTTTCCATAAGAAATTAATGGAGTAGTAATTTATTGACGATGCCTATGTGAAAAGTGAAAAGTTAGTGGGTGTCCTTTGGTTGTCCGCCAAGACTGACTGAAAGCACCTCAGAAACCCGAAATGAATATGCGAATATCCAACAAACTAAATTCACCACGGTGACTTTCCCGTCAACAGAGTTCCCTAAGCAGTTTATTTCCCAAACGTTGTGGTCAGTTTTGCCAGTTATTCCATTTTGTTGCCAGGCCTTGCCACAGTTACCAGAGCCCACATTTCCAAGCGGTGGCATGGTAATGAGCCATTTCGTATTGCACTTAAGTAACAAGGTGCATACAAATACATAAAAAAAACCTAAACATAAGTAGCATACATACAGCAAAAGTACATACAACTCAGAACAAGCCCCCTTAAAAAAAACAATCGATATACATACAACAAATTCAAGTGACGAGTGCTTGCGTGTGAAGAAACGTTTTGATCAGGGATTTAGAGCCAGCGAGTTCCTCTTCAGGAAAGTGGTACCGCAGTCCACGGCCCCTAGGCCCCGTCCACACGAAGCCGATTTCATGGCGAAACCGCAAAGGTCTTGTACGGTTCGGCCTTCCGTCCACACGAAGCCGGCGAATCCGCTGACCGAAACCGCAAACTTCTGAAACCACCCTCGGAGGTGGTTTCAAATCTACCCGGTTTCGTTTTGGATTCGTGTGGACGCCTGAAACCGACTGAAACCGCAAACCATGACGTCATGCCCCCCCCCGATCCTCTAGCCAATGACTGTTAAGCCCGCGGAGTCTCACCCTTTATGCGCATGCTCGCCTCTTTTCTTATTTATTTTCCTTCTGGATTTCTGTAGCAGAAGCAGCGCCCCTTATGGGCCTGGCTTGTGTACTACAGCGTTTCTACAGGTCTACCCGGTTTCGCTTGGCTTCGTCTTTACGGAGATACTTCGAAACCGGATAGATCGAAACCGTAACGGTTTCGCCCGTTTCGGCTTCGTGTGGACGGGGCCCTAGTCTAACAAATCAGACTTTATACTTCCTCAAAGATGAGGGGGAGCCCCGTAATACACAACCACATATAGCCCTACACAACACTTAAATCAAAACAGCAGTAAGCCAAGCCAGTTCACTATAACAGCGGTAAAATTAAAGTAAAAGGTTTAAGGGGAAAATAACAGGGATACCGACAGCGTGCGTGCGTGTGTAGATACGGAGATACATCACGTCAACCAGCGCAAAAACGCATAACGTGTGATACTCAGTTACTCACTGCGGTTTTTCCTGATTCGCAGTCCGACGCAACAAAAAGAACAGCACATGTCGGTCTAAATACAGAAGTGCGTGACCCAGGTGAACTTACTTGAGCGCTAATGAGAACGTACTTGATGTGATTGGCTGTTAGCAAGTTCGAGACAAGAACGACGGTAGACCACCGGAAGAAAGGAAAACCGCTCAAAATATAATTTCTCGTCTCTTACGATGTTAACGTTACGTTACAGGCTTAATATACTGCTGCATTATATATCATATCCAATAAGTGGAGTTGTTTTTGGCAGACCTTATCCAAAGCTATTGGCATTGAGCAGGTAGGGGTAGGCATGCTGCTCAACGTTGCCTTACCAGGTATAGGCTCCGGTTGTGGACGTTCGGAGTACCTTTGGCCAGGTGTCATCGATGGAGTTAGATTCATTCACGAATCGTTATGCGTGAGCAAAACACGTTTTGCGTTTGTGCGGGGTTTTGGCATGAATCTAACTCAATAGTCATCACCCTCGACAATATCATGCCCCACCAAGTGATTACGGAAAAGTAAATGCCTAAAACATTGAATCCCTTTGCTGGGGTATATGTCAAGATCAGTCAGATATTTATAATACTCTATTGTTAAAGAATAAAGCGAAACAGTAATCATACGACCATGTATGTCAATACTAAATTTATTAAATATAACCAACATAGCTCCATTCAGTGTCGGCCTTGGTATATGCGTGTTTAATCATGTCATTTTTGGAGGAAAAAAAAACAAAATACATTTTTTAAGACCAGTAAACAAAAACAGAGACAACAGTCAACAACATTTTAGAGACAGTGAATGCCTTCTCTATCAGTTGGTGGGAACCTCCAACAAGCAGTTTTCAGCCTAAAGACTACCGGTACACACATCACCTTTGGATGGCAGGCGAGAATGTGTTTAAAGGTGTGTGAACAGAGGCCCCCATGTCCTCCTCAAAACTTCTAGAATGTTGTGACTGGCTGAACAGAAAGCCGCCGACCGCACATATTTAATCTGACAGGACCGCAAAGAGGAAACGGCTAAATCTTATTTAATCAGACAGAAAGCATCAGCTACGGCTTCATCATGTCCCAGAGGTCTAAGCCTTGAGGCGAGCGGGAAGCCTGTGAGAGCTGAAGGACTGCCATCAGAGTTTACAAACTGCACACAAGATTGGAAATCTATACAAATTGTACAATAAAAATAGAGATAAACAATAATCAAGATTTTGTCTAGCAAAACAAGCAAAGTACTTACTATGGAATAAAGGTGACCCTCTCAAAGCAATGAGTACAGGACGTCACTGACGCCAGCTGCTTACACAAACGAACCCTGTGGCGGTTCATTTTAGAGTCGTACTGCGTACGTTATGTGGCCATGGTTACCACCCATGGTGGATCCAAAATGGCAGGATGGGCATTTCGAACAGCGTCATAATGGTTCTACTCCACATCTTAAAAAGTGCGACCGACTAAAGGGAGCCAGCGCCCCCACATGGCTGTTTAGAGGGGTTGCCGTTTCGTGTTCTTTTGTCATTTGTTAACATTTCTCCAGGGCTCCAAAGGTCGAACAGCACATTCAAATCATTGCAATTCATTTTCCTTTTAAAAAATATAAATATCTCTCATGTAAAAAAATATCACCGATTTATATTCCTTGGGTTCCCCAGATACAAAAGGTACTGGTTGAACTGGGAGGCAGGAGGCCGTGATGGTTGAACTGGGAGGCAGGAGGCCGTGATGGTTGAACTGGGAGGCAGGAGGCCGTGATGGTTGAACTGCGAGGCAGGAGGCCGTGATGGTTGAACTGGGAGGCAGGAGGCCGTGATGGTTGAACTGGGCTCCAGGGGGGGGCTGAGGGGTGGAGACGGTGGCCCAGGGGGTGGAGACGGTGGCCCAGGGGGGGGGGGGGGGGGTTGCCCCGGGGGGCTTTACAGTGGAGTGGGTCCCTGGGCGTAGCGGGTCCGGGGTCCTGCGCTCTGCCCCCCCCCCCGCCCCAGGCCCCAGGCTGGGGCCCTTCAGTTGTCCTGGACCAGCGGGGCCTCCAGGTCCCCGGCCCCCGGCGCCTCGGCCTCGGTCCGGCACCTCTTGGGGGGGCGCTCGGCCGCCGCGGGGGGGGCCGGGGGGGCGGGCTCTCTGTGTTCTAGGAGCGGCTCCACGCCGTTCCGCTCGTGGCTAGCGCCGCCGCCGCCGTTGGAGTTGGAGTCACTGTCCGTGGAGAGGGGGGGGGGGGGGCGGGGGCGGGCCGTTGGCCTGGAGCGCCTCTGCTCTGACCTGGGGGGCCAGCAGCGTCTGGGAGCGCCCCCCACAGGAGGGGTCGGTGTCGGCGCAGGAGGGGCGCTCCCCGTTGTGACCGCTGCTGTCCTCGCGCTCTGATTGGCTGGTGCTGCTGTTGGAGGCGTTGGCGGGGGGCGAGGCCGCCCTGCTGGAGGCCGCGCTCTCCGTCTCGTCCAATAGCCTGTCCATGTAGTCTCTGCAGAGACCAGAGCCAATCAGAGCATACGTCATGTGGAACGACCAATCAGGATGGCCGTTATGTTGGTACACTTAACCAGATCAATCTGATGGGCGTCTGTAGACGTCTGACGACACCCAACACAGACCTTTACGTTCATCAGCGTCTACGCACAAACCGTGCTGCATGTGCTCTTTCAAATGGATTTTAACGTTTTATTAATTGTAGCTTGATTTTATATTGTTAATATTATTGATCTAGTACTTTTTTTACCTTCTTTCTTTTTTAGTAATCATGCTATATAAAATAAAACTCATTGTATGGATTCATATTTTTCAACACATTTTATATGAAATACACAACTTAATGTTGATCAGTGCAGTCACAACCCATGCAATGTTAACGTAAAACTGGGTTGGAAATCGTTTTGTGAACATAACACAAACAACATATACACATGTATAATATTAATAACTCACGTTACACCGGGGTGAAGATTATATTTCCTTTTCCCAAGTTTGGTTTGCTGTGCAAAGAAATCATAACGCTCAGACTTCTTCCACATGTAATAAAAGGCCACACATTCTCCTACAGACCTAGTTCTCACCTGGAAAGATTTGATTCAGCAGACACGAAAACACATTATTACCTTCGTCTGCGGGATGGGCTCAGCTCAGGTTTGGCTCAGCTAGCACAAGTTACAAATCTATTTTGTGAGTTTGACTAAATCCACATGCGTAGATTTGTCAAATCACAAACAATTCAAAATGTCCAAAGTACTTTTTTCTGTCTTTGAATAAATGAATTAGCTGAATCCAAACCTGAGCGCCCATGAACCACACACCACACAAATATTGACATTATTGGATGTTGGATGTGAATAGCATGATCAACAAGTAGCTCACCTTATTGGCCTGTATTAGATGGAAATCTTTTCCATAGGCTTTGAGACCTTGCTCAAAATTTCTACATTCCTCTTCAGTCCAGACGGACAATTCCTCTGTTGTTGGGGGAACACCAGAGTTAATGTTTACGCTACCAAACAACACTAGTCTGGAAGAGACGTTGACTAAAGTACAACTCTGAGATGAAAAACCATCTTCATGGCATTGACCTGCCCACCTCTGGCCGCTTTCACGTTGAACTTGAGTCTCCTCAAGGCCTCCTCGGGGTCAAAGTCACACTTGACCAACTCGTACAAAGCCTGCGGAGAACAGGAGCACATGAAGCTAGGCCATCACAAACTCAGGGGAACACCTCCACACATTGAGGACATCTGAGGGGACAATGTGCACTAATGAAAGCCACTTCGCACACGTCTTTAGCAGTCGCTCTTATCCAAACCCCTGCCCTCAGTGCGCACCAGAGATCCCTCCCATGAACTACCTGCTGGTCCTCTTTGATAGGGGATCCCTCCCATGAACTACCTGCTGGTCCTCTTTGATAGGGGATCCCTCCCATGAACTACCTGCTGGTCCTCTTTGATAGGGGATCCCTCCCATGAACTACCTGCTGGTCCTCTTTGATAGGGGATCCCTCCCATGAACTACCTGCTGGTCCTCTTTGATAGGGGATCCCTCCCATGAACTACCTGCTGGTCCTCTTTGATAGGGGATCCCTCCCATGAACTACCTGTTGGTCCTCTTTGATAGGGGATCCCTCCCATGAACTACCTGTTGGTCCTCTTTGATAGGGGATCCCTCCCATGAACTACCTGCTCGTTGTCTTTGATGTGGGATCCCTCGGGAATGGCGTCCACTCCCGTCTCCTCTCCGGTTCGCCGTGACGCCTCCGTCAGGAATTCCACTACCTTGCCTTCCGGAAGGCACTCAGGGTTCCATAGCAGCTGGTCCTCGTTCTCATACACTGCGGGGAGGATGCACATGATGAGCAGGGAACGCTGTAATGTTGGAGCGTGGTGGAGAGGTGGGCGCGTCCTCTTACCCTTCTCGTTCTCTTTGTATTTAGTCAGACCCGAGGGGGTCTCTGCCTGGTACATGGAGCCCACCATGATCTCCTACACACCAAGAACACCGTTCAAATACAGAACCAACTGAAGGACTCATTTATCAAACACAACAGTGAGCACATGAAGCCTGTAACTGTGTGCATCTTGTCGTGTGTACCCCAGTGACCCCCCCAGTGACCCCCCCAGTGACCCCCCGCGGGCAGTAGCCTTCAGAGGGGCCTACCTTCTTCCAGTCCTCCGATGGGACGTAGTCCTCGTCCTCCTCAGACTCGTCCTCCGCGTCGTGGCCTGAAACAACAAGAATGGACGTCTTCACCCCCGCTGCAGAGCGCTGAGCTGCGCTCCAGACATCCTAACGATGCACTACGACGGCTCAGCGTTACCGTCTACCTAGCCACAGCTCCGCGGGGGAGCTCACACGTACCCTCAAAGTATTTGAGCTTCTGCGTGCGGATGAGGTCCGCCGTGCCCAGGGAGCGCACCGAGCGCGTGCGTCCGCCGGCCAGACCCAACCCCCCCTCGCTGGTCGGCTTGGCGTCGTCCTCCAGCTCAGGCGGGGTCTTGGCCCCCTCCACCTGGAACCAGTAGAGACACAACCAATCAATAACATCTGGAACCAGTAGAGACACGACCAATCAATAACATCTGGAACCAGTAGAGACACGACCAATCAATAACATCTGGAACCAGTAGAGACACGACCAATCAATAACATCTGGAACCAGTAGAGACATGACCAATCAATAACATCTGGAACCAGTAGACACGACCAATTAATAACATCTGGAACCAGTAGAGACACCGTGAGCTCAGACACGACCAATCGATAACATCTGGAACCAGTAGAGACACGACCAATCAATAACATCTGGAACCAGTAGAGACACGACCAATCAATAACATCTGGAACCAGTAGAGACACGGTGAGATCAGACACGACCAATCAATAACATCTGGAACCAGTAGAGACACGACCAATCAATAACATCTGGAACCAGTAGAGACACGACCAATCAATAACATCTGGAACCAGTAGAAACACGGTGAGCTCAGACACGACTAATCAATAACATCTGGAACCAGTAGAGACACGGTGAGATCAGACACAACCAATCAATAACATCTGGAACCAGTAGAGACACGGTGAGATCAGACACGACCAATCAATAACATCTGGAACCAGTAGAGACACGACCAATCAATAACATCTGGAACCAGTAGTGACACGGTGAGCTCAGACACGACTAATCAATAACATCTGGAACCAGTAGAGACACGGTGAGATCAGACACGACCAATCAATAACATCTGGAACCAGTAGAGACACGGTGAGCTCAGACACGACCAATCAATAACATCTGGAACCAGTAGAGACACGACCAATCAATAACATCTGGAACCAGTAGAGACACGGTGAGCTCAGACACGACAAATCAATAACATCTGGAACCAGTAGAGACACCTTGAGCTCAGACACGACTAATCAATAACATCTGGAACCAGTAGACACGACCAATCAATAACATCTGGAACCAGTAGAGACACGACCAATCAATAACATCTGGAACCAGTAGAGACACGACCAATCAATAACATCTGGAACCAGTAGAGACACGGTGAGCTCAGACACGACCAATCAATAACATCTAGAACCAGTAGAGACACGACCAATCAATAACATCTGGAACCAGTAGAGACACGACCAATCAATAACATCTGGAACCAGTAGAGACACGACCAATCAATAACATCTGGAACCAGTAGACACGACCAATCAATAACATCTGGAACCAGTAGAGACACGGTGAGATCAGACACGACCAATCAATAACATCTGGAACCAGTAGAGACACGACCAATCAATAACATCTGGAACCAGTAGAGACACGGTGAGCTCAGACACGACTAATCAATAACATCTGGAACCAGTAGAGACACGGTGAGATCAGACACGACCAATCAATAACATCTTGAACCAGTAGAGACACGACCAATCAATAACATCTGGAACCAGTAGAGACACGGTGAGCTCAGACTAGGGATCGACCGATATATCGGTCGGCCGATATTATCGGCCGATATTCGCGTTTTTTACGTGTATCGGTATCGGCCGATACGTGGCCGATTTTCACCGATTTTTTTTTTTTTTTTTTTTTTTTTTTTTTTTTCTACTTGTTCTACCTCACCTGTTTTTACTATTTGTTAAATATAGTTTTTTATATTGAAGTTCAATAAATGTTCCTTTTTTTTAATTGAGACTTGTAACATTTGTTATCAGTGTAATTTTTATGATTGAGGGAGCAAAAAAAAAAAAAAAAAAAAAAAGTAGTATCGGCTCTAAATATCGGTATCGGCGTATCGGCGTATCGGCTAAGTCTGATGAAAAAATATCGGTATCGTATCGGCCCTAAAAAATACGTATCGGTCGATCCCTAGCTCAGACACGACCAATCAATAACATCTGGAACCAGTAGAGACACGACCAATCAATAACATCTGGAACCTGTAGAGACACGGTGAGCTCAGACTAGGGCTTTGACTTTTGGCCAAAAATCATATTCGAAGTTCGTTTGTTTATTAATATTAGTATTCGAATATATTCGAATATTTATTAATAATATTTTGACCATTAAATGCCTTCAGTAATACCTGGGCTGAATCCGAGTACTTAGTACATACTATTTATGTTCAGTGTCTACTACTTACAGCTATGCGTAGAACGCCTAGAACGGTCTACAGCTATGCGTAGAACGCCTCTGAACTCTTCCGAACTCTTCCGAACACCGCCGTAACTCCACCGGATGTTTGGAGATGACGTGTCTCCCCTCAGATGCCGGCAAAATTACCTTGATAAGTTACCTGTTTTCCATCTTGTCATCGTTGCTATTAAATTAAAAATGTCTTTTTACTTAATTACTTACTTTACTTTTTTACTCTTTTTAATGTCTCTTTTTTTCGCCGCTTTCTATGACGTCTTTCTAAGCCGCTGTTGGTAGTGTCGGGTCAGCCATCTCTTCTTCGTTCGTTACCACACCCGTAGTCTGGTAACGTAGTGACCTACCGTTGTATACTGTGGCGGTAGTACGCATTCGGAAACGTTTTCCGTGCTACACAATGCACACTGAGCATTCGGACGCGCTATATTTGTGGCGTACTACAAAATGCATACTATAAGTATGAGTATTCGGATTCAGCCCTTGATTGGGCTTTGCGAGGTTTGTTTACCGGCGTTGCTATGGTTACCGGTCTTGCGTGTTCCAACTGTTTATTATGTTTCTAATAAATCGCTGTCTAATCAATACTTCATTCACTGCCTCTTCCGTGGTCATTACAATATTATGAATAGACTGCATGGGTTCTCCGACGTCTCTCCCTCTTGGCCTGCCCATAACAGGTTCGAATATTAAGGGCTGCCTAATATTCGTTCGAATTATTTTTATTTTTTTTGATATTCGAATTATATTCGAATCACGAAGTTCGAAGTCAAAGCCCTAGCTCAGACACGACCAATCAATAACATCTGGAACCAGTAGAGACACGGTGAGCTCAGACACGACCAATCAATAACATCTGGAACCAGTAGAGACACCGTGAGCTCAGACACGACTAATCAATAACATCCGGAACCAGTAGACACGACCAATCAATAACATCTAGAACCAGTAGAGACACGACCAATCAATAACATCTGGAACCAGTAGAGACACGGTGAGCTCAGACACGACCAATCAATAACATCTAGAACCAGTAGACACGGTGAGCTCAGACATGACCAATCAATGACATCTGGAACCAGTAGAGACACGACCAATCAATAACATCTGGAACCAGTAGAGACACGGTGAGCTCAGACACGACCAATCAATAACATCTGGAACCAGTAGAGACACGGTGAGCTCAGACACGACCAATCAATAACATCTGGAACCAGTAGAGACACGACCAATCAATAACATCTGGAACCAGTAGAGACACGGTGAGCTCAGACACGACCAATTAATAACATCTGGAACCAGTAGAGACACGACCAATCAATAACATCTGGAACCAGTAGACACGACCAATCAATAACATCTGGAACCAGCAGACACAGTGATCTCAGACATGACTAATCAATAACGACTGAACCACCGCCATCAGGAGGTTGGTAATGATCGCTTTGCAGCATTAGGAACAATTTAACGACTAAATAAGCATGAATCCATCACTTACAAAAACAATATCATTACTTAGACAGACAGACAGACAGACAGACAGACCTCAGTTCTCTTCAGGCCACCAGTGCTCCTGCTGCTCTCGTCATTATCCAGTTCCTCCTCTTCTTCTTCTTCTTCTTCGTCCTCTTCTTCCTCTTCATCCTCCTCCTCCTCATCCTCCTCCGGTTCCTCCTCCTCTTCGTCCTCATCCGCAGGGGAACCACCGCCATAACCGTACAAACTCAACAGCTCGTGAATGGGCATTTCCCCCTCCTGTTGGAACGACAAAACGCCTGCATCACGGCCCCATCTCTTCCAATGACGCAGCTCAACACACCAAACTAAGAAAAACTTACACGGGCGAGATCTTCAATCTCGTTGGGGTTTGTGTCGTCCGGCGTCTCCAACAGCTCCTCTTCTTCAAGGGTGCGCTCGTCGTCAAAGTCGTGGACAAGAAGGTCCGCAGAGGGGTCGAAGTCATGGTCCACGGAACCCACTGAGCCTCCTGGAAAAGCATTGATTTAAAACCTATCACATTGACTAATCTAGTTAAAACTATCTTCCCATAAATCCAATTGAGAAATTGTCAATTATGTTGAGCAGTGATCAAAAGTTGCCTCCAAAGTTTGTGCAAATCGTGTTTAAAAAACGACTCCATTTAGAATATAGCTCACCTGGGCTCGACTTCCCTACGGAGGGCTGGGAACAAAAGAAAGAGGGAAACAGCGAAGCATGAATAACAAGAGTATGTTTGTAGAATAAGTGCGTTATTTTACCGTCATTAAACTAAATATGAAGGTATGAAGATGAAACACATAAAATAATCGCGGATAGTATTACACTGTTATAACAACTGATGGATATGCTTCATCCAGAGTAGAGGTGGGACAGCACCAAAAAGCGCGCCTGAACCTATGGCCTCAAAACGGACCCCGAGTCGCGTTTACACCGATACCTCCACACACTAGCGACACAGTACAACGAAGCAGTGCCGTAAGCAAACAAAACAACGCAGGCTTCGATTTCACTAGACCAAACATCACTTGCGTTATCTTACACTTCAAAAATACGTCATTTTAACAAGTTAACTTTGCTTGTGTGCCGCTGTGGTACAACTTACAAGCTACATCTTCTGGATTAAGACATAGCCTTGCAGCTACCTGTGCTAGCTTGGTGTGCCCAAACAGCGAAATACGCCATATTATGAAACAAAAATTAAACATTTACGTTCGCTACATATCTTTTTTTTTACACGGGGGGGGGGGGTGTAAACTAAAAATAAGCAGGCGACAAATAGCCTAGCACGAACGGCTAACAGGCGTATCAGGCTAGCGCTGCTAACGCTAGCCCCATCCGAAGTTTACCAAACAGGATTGGCTTAACAAATATAAAGTCCCACATTTCTGCACATGAACTCATTCGGATATTCGTGTCGAGTATTCCTTCATAAATACGCTTCATATGAATGCATGGAATTAATTCGACGATCAGGCTAAAATACTTTTGTTATTTCAAATATTTACTAGACTTTCTTACCTCCGCCATGTTTGCAATCCTACAGGGTCGCGCTGGGGGTCAGCAGCAGTTCCCGGATACACGGGCCCGCCCACTTTTCTGCAGCATCTCCAACCAAGAATGCAAGAAAGTTGAAGGATCCGTGTACAAATATCATGATAAATAATGACTCCTTTATTATTTGTGACTCCAACCTAATAGTCGCGCCTAAATGTGTTAGATACAGAAATATACGTTTTTTTGGAAATTGTATATAATGACTTCATAGAATTGAATATATGCTCTGATCAATTGAAGCATTAAACATGCACCCCCTGGTACCATTCTCAGTATCGCTGATTGCTTGTTAAAATAGTCCACACAAACATCGCTATATTGCTATGTAAACAGCCATGACCATAATCTGTTGACAGATATCAACAGATAACAGTTAAGGGTATCACCATCACTGAAAGTAATCCATTAGGAAACACTTTGCTGAAAGCTTTGCAATAAAGCCCACACAATCCTCTGCCATAAACACCAATTCCCCTCTTTAACATTTTAGAAAATGGACTTTTTCACAGCTTCCCAAAAATGGCCCAGGCAGTCACATCTGACAATCCTGATTACCCCACGCAAGTCCACATCATGGGACCTGAGTCTACAGGGTTTACGTACGGGAGTCGCCTGGAAGGCCCAAGTATGGAGTATGACATCACTTCAAACTCTGCATAAATACAGCGAGCGTGTGTGTCAGTCAAAGACAACCATCTGCAGGAGCCAACATGCGGTGGGCCGTGCTCGTGGCGGTGGCGTTGTGGTGCTGTGTGGCGGAGGTGCGGCTGCAGGACCAGGGGTACACCCTGAGGCTGTGCGGCCGGGAGCTGCTCCGGGCCGTGGTCTACACCTGCGGGGGATCCCGCTGGAGGAGGCTCTTGGAGACCAGAGACTTTGGTCAGTGTACGGTATACCTGTTTTATTTTCATTGATACCTGTTTAAACTTTGGATTCAATGGGTTTATTTGCCTCTTAGTTACTCCTAAATTCCCGTAAGGAGGGCACAGCACACATAGGTGTGGTCAAATACAGAGGTTGTCGCTCCAAACCTGTCAGACTCTGCTGTAATTCTCTACTCGTTATCATTGCTGCGAAAGGTACGAAAAACCACTGCATCTTTATGAGACTGTTCTGCCCCCACTGTCTTATTGTTGTTGTCTAGCCCACAACACGTATAGGATCATAGGTTAGGACTATGTCAGGCTTAGAGGGTTATGGTTTGGTGTCGGGGTTATGGTTAGGTTGGATTAGGGTTAGGGTTGGGTAGTTAGGGTGATGGGTTATGGTTAGGGCAGGGTTTATGGGTCGGGTTAGGGGTGTTATTATTAGCAGTAGTATAAAGCATCATTCTCTCTCCCCCAGGTCATACATCGCCCAGCCTTCTGGGCAGGAGTGTGGACCCCAAGAGAGGCCTGCAGAAGAGAGACGTGAACCAGTACCTGACCTTCATGTGCTGTCAGATAGGCTGTCGGAAGAGTGACCTGTCCAAGCTATGCTAGGCCGCCGGGACCGTGGACAAGGTCAAAGGTTGACCTCGGTTTGGCCGCACTAAAGCGTGGAAGGCAAAGATGATGGGATCATCTGCTATTTACTGTGACTATGCCGGGATAATTATTATACTGCAACAATAAAGAAAATTAGCAATATGTAGAATTCTGGTTGTTTTTGCTCCAATTTAGATGATCTTTGATGACGTCCATAGATAGAAATATGTATATAGATGGGATGAATGGCAATGTACTATGAATATCACATAATAATTCTGGTATGGGCCAGCTAAGATACTAATCGTCAAAAAGATGCATCGCAGTAATGGCATACTTTATTTTTAATAGCGTAATCCTAATCAGAACATAAAAATGTACTCAACACATAAAAGCCAAAGCAACGCAACGTTTATTACCATGATAGCAAACATATCATGGGTTGGGATGGCCATCGGCCATCAGTCCCCGATCTGGGTCTTGGTCTGTGCGTGACTCATTCAAAGTACACAGCGTAAACACTGGCCACGGCCAACAGAGAGCTGTTCTTGAAGGCGTGCGTGGCAAACGTGTCGCTGGCCGCGTCCCAGAGGCAGCGGCTTCCCAAGTACATGCTCTGCTCCCCCAGCTGCCCGATGCTGATCAGCACCACGATCTTGTACCTGGGGATCAACAGCTCCTTGATGCGGGCCTTCACCACCTGGAGAGGCACAGAGTGCACAGAGAGGAGTGAGACGAGACGCAAGGAAGAATCGTCTCACATACAGTGTCTACTGTACTTGGTCCGATATTAAACATTCCAGACCGATTGTTTACATTCGATTAACAAAGTGCAAAAGCTAATGAAAAGCTGTGCGAGTTTTCAATCTCTGTCTGCGTGCTTCCATTTGGGTCTCTTATCGACTGTGGGGTCAAGAGTGTTTGCATCTGTTGAGCTCGCACTGTGGGACAGTGAAGGCGTGTTTTCCGGGGCACTGTTCTGATAGGTACGTACCGCATTAGTTGGTGCCATATTGCTTGCTATAGCGGTAGAAGGTTCAGTTGGAAACCATAGGGCAGGATAGTGTGGTGGATACGGTGTTAGACTCCCAGCCAACACGTTTACTAGGCTTGATCCCCATTGTCAATAACCTGCCGGTACCCCCGGAGCCAGATGCCGTACCCTACTGCCCCTTAAGGACCTGTATCTGAATGCAGTCTATCTGAGGGAACAATAGAATAGGTACTTCTGATATGGTCTTGGTCATCTGTCGACACAGCTCTGCGTCGTACTTCTCCTCCTGCAGGTAGCTCCCCAGCACGTCCTTCAGAATGTCCGTCACCACCAGCACTGGGAACCGTTTGGACGGGCCGGCTGGGCACCAGGACCAGGACCAGGACCAGGACCAGGACCAGGACCAGGACCAGGAGAAGGAACTCTGGTTATTCTTGAGTCAGTCACATTATTGATATTATCAAATGGGCAGTGTACCCTCATTCTGTACGGTGAGAAAGTAAAACATGCACACACACACACACACACACACACACACACACACACACACACACACACACACACACACACACACACACACACACACACACACACACACACACACACACACACACACAGCAGTTATAATCAATATATACTTATATAGGCCTACAATTAAATGTAATTGAATCAAACATTTGTGGATGAACGGTAGCGGTGCAGGAGTTGTGCACTGGTCAGGCAGCTTCAGTGAAGCTCACCCATGATGTAGGTGTTCTCCATCTGCACCAGGCGGGCGTTCTCCTCCTGGTGGCCTGCCTCGTCCAAGTAGGACACCGTGCTGAGCGAACTTGAATGGACAAATATCAGATTGGGCCAAAATATTAAATTAAAGTTCCTCCTCGTGTTCACACACACACACACACACACACACACACACGCACACACAGTCACACACACACACACACACACACACACACACACACACACACACACACACACACACACACACACACACACACACACACACACACACACACACACACAAATGTTTAAAAACTAACATTTGTATAATTCCCAGTTTTGACAGTTCAGGCTACTTACTCCTTGGTCTTGCCTGTGGTCTCCTTCGCTTTGACATCATGGCTTCCCAAGGATGAAACACTGCCTCGTTTCTTTACACTAGCCCTGCGAGCACCTTTGTCTTTTGCCGCCTCAGACATTACAGTTCTCCGTCAGTTAGACTACTGTTAAAGAGAGATTATTTCTTCAGTGTGGTTTAATGTCACTATTGTGTTTTAGCCTCTACGTCTGAACCTCGGTTGCTTTAATAACAGGTGCATGACGTCACATTCTCCAGTCCCGTAACTTCGAATAACAATTAGGAAGAAAGACGGTAGACTGTAAAGGATATCTATGCGGACCTTATAACGAGTGGTATTTTTGTGTACATCTAAGTAGCACAGTGTAACGTGGAAACGTTCAATCAAAGGCGTGCATGAAGAGAGTTGAGGAGAAGTGAAGAATACATTTGAAGTGAAAATGAAATAATTTACCGCATCCAGCGTCTCTCTGGTGGATAACTGAGGTGGTGTTGTTGTTGTCCTGGCAACCGTCAATCGCGGGAGGGTTTTCAAGGTATTTGTTAAAGGGGACGCGCACGTTCCATAATGACGTAATTTGTTTTGATAGTACCAAGTTTCTGGATCATATTAACTGCCGTTACTTAAGGTGTCTATCGATGAAAGATTTTTTGATAAGTTGAATGCTAACATCATACATATTTATGATCTGATCAAAACACAAATGAGAGAGCCGTATGACCAACATTTTCCTTCTTTATTACCAAGTGAAACAGGTATATATTTACTTTTCATATATTTATTTACTCTCAAAATCTTTGGATGGGAAATTTACATGAAATGTTTGCATATTCTGTGTATTATGCACTGAATTAAACACAGGGTACATTAGTTCAAAATACATACAAGAAAGAATCCCAAAATAAAGTCAAACATTGGCAGATGTAAAATAAAAAATAAATAATTAACAGGAAATCTTTGAACTACTGCGTTTAACCATTATTTCGCAAACACTAGTAGAGCTTAAAAAAAGATTGGAAGTCAAATCCATACATCTAAACATCCTAGAATGAAATTTCTCTCATTTATTTTCTCAAGCCAATGCATTTATTCTGAAACAGGCAATTCTCTGACTTCCTCAAAACAAAGGATGTGTGACAGTTTGTGTTTCATGACTTCAAAGACTGAATTAAATTAAAAAGACACGGAGAGAGCATGTACGGCTAACAACCTGCAGACATACCATGAGATGCTATATTAATGCATGCCAAAATAATGGCGCAAAGAGTTGGTTTGTGAAGGTGCAAAGAGGGTAGGGCTACAGATCATGGGCAGTTCCCCCTTCAAATCCTGGTTCGACTGCAGTTAAGTGTGGAACTCGAAAATTACGGCAATGGCATCGGAACCGTTTGGAAATGGCATCAGAATACTTTGGAAGGGAAGTCAGGACCATTTGGAAATGGATGAGAACTTTTTGGAACTGGAGCAGGGAGGAAATGTTAACCATGGTACGGACAAACAGTCTGATGCAGATTTCATGCAGTGACATTTGGACTATTACTTTCATTTGGAAGTCACATTTGCGGTTTACCTTGTTTGTACGTTAATTTTTTTTTCTCACAAGAAATCCACACTAAAATAATACGCCTATGTGAAGTGCAGGAACATGTGTCGTCACGGAAACTTGATGCATTATGAACGGTTAATATTGAAACTCAACTGACAACCACAAAGACACGTCCATATGTTCAAAGAGATCACTTTTTTTAAACATACTGCTTTTTTATCGTATGTACATTTTTTACACATTTAAATATTGCTATTAGAAAATGATAAAAACAACTATTTACTCCACACGGTGGAAAAACCAGAAAGAAAAAACAAGACAAGGAGGACAAGGGGACGTGAACAGGGCTGCTCTGTTGATTGCCGAGGCTTCCCTCTCCCTCATCCAGCTCGTTGCAGGAGCTCAGATCCATTCAAGTCCGTGGACTAAGCTGTCACTCATCACCATTCACAAATAATAAAACAACCCAACAACTGAGGAAAAGGTCTTCCTTTCAAAGCGTTGCCCTTCCAGAGGCACGTCGGGATTCACATACCGAGGGTCAATATTACGGAAGGTATTATTATTATGCTGCTTATCTGCTTCATGTTGAGAGCAGCCACTCAATGATTATTTTCATGTTGATCTATCAGTTTTTCTTTCCATTACAGTCATTGTATATCTTTTTTTGCTCATAGTTTTAGCCAGTGGTTTAATTGTATTTAATCTAATTTAATTCATATAGACGTATACAATATCAATTAATAATGGAAACAAACTTAGTGAGTAAACTCCTCTAGAGGGCATAAAGGATGGATGAAGACTATCCCTGATCATGATATTGTTCTATATATAAATACAAATTAAACGATTCAATGTCCTGTTTAAGTAGCAAGAGAAAGATGACGTCCCGGAGATGAATTAACTCAGATCCGAAGTGGCAGTTTAAACTATTAGCCATGGATCTCATTGCACCTCATTAGCAGGCATCTGTGTAGCCGCGAGCTGCCAAGATGTCAACAGCCCTATCCACCTATCGGCCATCTTGGTTCCATCTAGGGTTCTAAGCGCTAGCAGGGGGGGGGGGGGCAGTCTCACCCATCCTGCTAGCTTGAGAACCACAATGGCCGGGAGAAAAATAAGGCTCATGGTTGAGGATGTTTTAGAAATGATTAGGCTACTATTGATTGAAGTCATCCGACAACCAGCTAAATAAACTTAAAGCTGAAGGTAATTATGGCCGGATCTCCGTATGAATCCATCAACAATATTTTGGGGACAGAAATTATCTCCAACAAATGAAAACATCACTAATATACCAGTTATTGGTACCGCTATAAGGACCATTTGTACTCGCCTGAAACCATATCTATATGTTGTTTTCTTGAGTGTATCTGTGAGTGTTTCTGTATTTGCGTGTCAGTTGTGTCTGTGTGTGTGCGATCGTGTTTGATTGTACTCAAGTAATTCCACAGCGGCTGAACAAAAGCAAAAGAAAAGGTTCACAATTCGGCAGGTGCATCTGCAGTCGTGTGCTCTGAAGATGGGATGACAACAGCCAGCCTCTCTTCTCCGCGGTCCCACCTGTTATCTGTTCTCCTGGCTTTATTCCAGACCGCGTCCACTAGTTATCCGCCAGATATTTACCTGCGAGGCAGAGGAAAGACGCAGCGAGTCAGTGTGGAGAATATCAAAGCTTTAATTAAAGATATCAGTTTGCAGGTCGAAATTTGGCAGGATTTCCACTTCCACCAATTGTTTTTCCCCTATTTTGTCAGAAAGCCAACTAAAAGACCTGCTTTTAAAATACAGTCATACTATTCTACTGGTAGAGTACTGTATCATCCAACAACCGTCCTGGGACATTGGCTACATCCCATAGTCCCACATAAGGCAATATACAAGGGAAGGGGGCCTAGCAGGGAGGGTTAGGGTCTGAGCTCTACAGCTCAGTGGCTTGGTAGACAGTAATGAGGATTAGCTGTCAGTTTGGAAACATTTGGGAGGTTCCTTCTGCCCTCTAATGGCCAGAAAGCGATTCATATACTTTACGACAGTCCTCATATAATAAAGGAAACGCACTCGGGGCCGGGGAGAAGGACGCACTGACCTGCGGCGAACCTCTTCTTGACCAGGGACAGCCTGTAGCCCGATCCCACCAGCTGGATGTCACAGCCCGACAGCGTGCTCCCCTCGCTGGTGAACTGGACCGCCAGCTGGGAGGGTTTACTGGGACCTCCAGTCAACTGGAACCGGCCCAGCAGAGCCCCTACTCCTGCCCGGAAACAGACGTTAGTCTGGAGCTAGCTACCCTACCACCGGCCCCTCCTAGCAGGACCCCACCCGGGCACTGGTCTGTGGGAGAGGACCAGTCACCACCGCCCGGGCACTGGTCTGGTCTGTGGGAGAGGACCAGTGAACCAGCGGTGGTTCACTGGTCCTCTCCCACAGACCAGTGAACCAGCGGTGGTTCACTGGTCCTCTCCCACAGACCAGTGCCCCACCGCGGGTTCACTGGTCTGTGGGAGAGGACCAGTGGACGATTGTTTTTCGACGTCGCTGGGTGACCTAGCAACGCCTTGGCGATGAGAACAGCGAGGAAATGGACGACCGCCAACGGGAAGGCTAGATGTTCTGCACACACACACACACACACACACACACACACACACACACACACACACACACACACACACACACACACACACACACACACACACACACACACACACACACACACACCCCCTCAGATTTTAGGAGTGGTTTGTTGGAGCGGTCTTTCCTGCTCCTCATAATGTGTCCTGTGGATGGTATTTACAGAGCGCTTATGGACGCGCAGAGGCAGGTTTTAAAGGTTGTTTGGAAACCTTTTTATTTTAGTTTATTTCATGCATTAATACCAAACTAAGTGCTTCGCCATTTGAGCGCTAGCCTCCACGCGCAGGGCGAGCCGGGCTCATTGATTATTCATCAATGTCAACGGAGAGACTTCAGGATACACTATGACCGTTGTATTGTGTATTATGAAGACTTTACAAAAGCTTCTGGAATAAACATAAGAACAAACTATTTCACGAAGAATCTAGTCCAATAAAAATAGCACAAATAGATGGATCGCTCTAAATAACATTCATTCTCAATAAAATGTATCTTAAAATGTCCCGAAAAATTATATTCATAATACGGAAAGAAAAGATCAGAAATGTAAGGATTGACGGTACCTCCGTTCTCCGAGCGGGGGGACAGACTGGGGATCTTCCACAGGATGGTCTGCTGCTCGTGGTTCCTGGGAGCCACACAAACAGAACGCATCAGTACCGCTCAGACGAGGTCCTTAACCTCAACCCCACCTGGAGGAGAGCCGCAGGGGGCTGAGGTCAGAGGCCCTTAACCTCAACCTCACCTGGAGGAGAGCAGCAGGAGGCTGAGGTCACGAGGTCCTTAACCTCAACCCCAACTAGAGGAGAGCAGCAGGAGGCTGAGGTCAGAGGTCCTTAACCTCAACCCCATCTAGAGGAGAGCAGCAGGAGGCTGAGGTCACGAGGTCCTTAACCTCAACCCCATCTAGAGGAGAGCAGCAGGAGGCTGAGGTCAGAGGGCCCCCCAGTCCCCTCAGAGGGCCCCCCCCCCCCCCAGGCCCCTCAGAGCCCCCCCCCCCAGGCCCCTCAGAGCCCCCCCCCCCCCAGGCCCCTCAGAGCCCCCCCCCCCAGGCCCCTCAGAGCCCCCCCCGCCCCCCCCCAGGCCCCTCAGAGCCCCCCCCCCCCCAGTCCCCTCAGAGCCCCCCCCCCCCCCAGGCCCCTCACCAGGTGGCGGGGGGCACCATGGCCTGCAGCTTGGCGCCGCCGCCGTCCACCGGCACCAGGAAGTGGATGTTGTGCAGCGGGGCGGGCGCCCCCATGGCGAGGCCGTTGTACTTGTAGTCGATCCTCAGGTCCGTGCTGCCGGGGTCGCCGCGCCAGCTCAGAGCCAGGTTCAGGGGGGTGGACTGGATCCCCTCCGAGGACACCTGGGGGGCCCAGACAGACAGACAGACACACATACACACAGACAGACACACAGACACACAGACAGACACACACAGACACAGAGAGACACACACACAGACACACACAGACAGAGACACAGACACACACAGACACAGAGAGACAGACACACAGAGACACAGAGAGACACACACACAGACACACACACACACAGACACAGAGAGACAGACACACAGAGACACAGAGAGACACACACAGACACACACACACACAGACACACACACACACACACACACACACACACACACACACAGACACACACACACACAGACAGACACACACAGAGACACACACACACACACACACACACAGACACACACACAGACACACACACAGACACACAGACACAGAGAGACACACACACAGACACAGACACACACAGACACACACACACAGACACACACACACACAGACACACACACAGACACAGACACGCACAGACACACACACAGACACACAGACAGACACACAGACACACACAGACACAGACACACACAGACACACAGACAGACACAGAGAGACACACACACAGACACAGACACACACAGACACACACACAGACACACAGACAGACACAGAGAGACACACACACAGACACAGACACACAGACACACACAGACACACACACACACACACACACACACACACACACACACACACACAGACAGACAGACAGACCGGTAGATCAATAAATAGAAAGACGAATCAATCAAATTATAGATTGACGGATAAAGCGATCAATTGAGAGACAGAGAGAAAGACAGACGAACCCATCAGCTGACAGACAGACAAACTGATCAACTGACAGACAGACAGACAGACAGACAGACAGACAGACAGACAGACAGACAGACAGACAGACAGACAGACAGACAGACAGACAGACAGACAGACAGAAAGACAGACAGCTGACCTGGTATTTAGGATAGGAAGCTACAGAGGACCACAGACAGACAGACAGCTGACCTGGTACTTGATCATGTCCACGTTGTAGTACGTTGCTTGGGGCTTCTGCTCCGCCACCCTCTTTAGATGACTCATCAAGTTCTGCATGTTTACCCAGAACTCCTTGCTCTCCACAGTGTCTGTCGTTGAATCACTGAGGCATCACAGAGAGTTGGAAGAGAGCACAGGTCAGGTGTGTGTGTGACAGTGTGTGTGGGAGTGTTCATGTCTCTCCAGTGTGTGTGTCTCGGGTGCAGAGGTGTCCTCCTACCAGCAGAGGAGCTGTGGGTTGGGCAGGACCTGCTCCAGCCGGTGGTAGTTACTGATGCTGAAGGAGAGGATGGGCTGGGCAGACTGGCTGGCAAAGTGCCTGGTGATGCCCGCCGGGAACGACAGAACGATCTCCCCGGTGATCTTCACCACACACCTGGGACCAGACACAGGGTTATGGAAACTTTATTTAACACACTTCATTTAACACCAGCGCAGTCTTCAACACTGCCCTATACTTCTGATGTGGCCCACCCTTGCCTGTGTGGGACTGAATAATACAACTGGTATCGCTGTGAGTGTAAGCGTCTGGTGCAGTGACCGTCTGGTGCAGTCTGGTGACTCATGGGTTGGCTCCAGGGTGAGCAGCCCTGGCCTCTATCTGAACTCAGTGTCAATTGCTCTGTCGATAAAAGTGCCTGCAAAATAGTACTGAATGGGTAGAGAGGTTTGTGCTTTAAGTATACAGAGTATTCAATTTCAGACAGAAGCAAATTGTAGTCTTTTAGAATTAAATAAGTCCCCAACCAGAACCCTATTTCCTATGACTTTTCCAAAGTTTTAAATTGGTTTTTTTCAAAACGCAGTCGCTAGGGAGCATGTTAGCGTACTTGCTGGGGTCGGCGCCCTTGAAGTAGGCGTTGACGGTCTCTGTGAAGGCGGCCGCCACCGGCAGAGTGTCCTGGAGCCCCACTGAGAGCGGGCTGGGCCCCCTGGACGAGCCTGCACAGGGAGCACACACACACACATTAAGCCTCCTTCCTCATACACTTTAGCTAAATGGCTAGCTGGACCGTCAGCCAGGGATCTGAGACTGAAGACACGCAAGGGCAGCGAGAAGCAAACCCACCTGAATCAGGCTTCTAGGTTCTAGAGCGGCAGGGTGGGAAGGTCTGGGATTGGTGGAAAGGATGGATATTGGTATCAGAGGGGATCCACTACTTCAGGCGATGGGGCTACAATGCTTTCTTTCCACACCCTGCTTGCTGCTAGCTAGCGCTACGTTGGCTCGACTCACCTTCAAAGGCTAAATAAAACCTGCCATTGTCGAACCACACCAGAGGCTGGCAGCGCTCTGATTGGCCAGATGGGACAGGGGAGGACCACGGAATGAGCGAGAACGAATGAGAGACAAGAGGACGAAGGAGGAGGAAAAACAGGAAAACACATGATGACGACGACCATGGTGATGGTGATGATGCTCAAGAACATAAAGCTCTCGTTTCAGATCCGGTCCACATATACTGAGTGTTGGCAGGAGGCAATAAGTACAATAAGTACGCCAAAGGCACTTTTAGTGACACATGACACATGATGACACAAGATGGAACGTAAGCGGGCCTACTTCCTGTGTATGGCCGTTGGCCAGGCCATGCCCATACCAGGGGGAAGGGTGAGCAGAGCGTCTGTGAGGTTGAGGTGGTTCAGGAGGAGGAAGAGGGAGCAGCGCCCTGTGGGGTAGAGACTCTGCCCCCCACCAGCCAGGGGTGGAGACGCTGCCCCCCACCAGCCAGGGGTAGAGAGAGACTCTGCCCCCCCACCAGCCAGGGGTGGAGACACTGCCCCCCACCAGCCAGGGGTGGAGACTCTGCCCCCCACCAGCCAGGGGTGGAGACTCTGCCCCCCACCAGCCAGGGGTGGAGAGAGACTCTGCCCCCCCACCAGCCAGGGGTGGAGACACTGCCCCCCACCAGCCAGGGGTAGAGAGAGACTCTGCCCCCCACCAGCCAGGGGTAGAGACTCTGCCCCCCACCAGCCAGGGGTAGAGAGAGACTCTGCCCCCCCCCACCAGCCAGGGGTGGAGAGAGACTCTGCCCCCCCCACCAGCCAGGGGTCACTGCTCCCCAACCAGGGGTCACTGCTCCCCAACCAGCCAGGGGTCACTGCCCCCCCCACCAGCCAGGGGTCACTGCCCCCCCAACCAGCCAGGGGTCACTGCTCCCCAACCAGCCAGGGGTCACTGCCCCCCCCAACCAGCCAGGGGTCACTGCTCCCCAACCAGCCAGGGGTCACTGCCCCCCCAACCAGCCAGGGGTCACTGCCCCCCCCAACCAGCCAGGGGTCCCTGCCCCCCCAACCAGCCAGGGGTCACTGCTCCCCAACCAGCCAGGGGTCACTGCTCCCCAACCAGCCATGGGTCACTGCTCCCCAACCAGCCAGGGGTCACTGCTCCCCAGCCAGGGGTCACTGCTCCCCAACCAGCCAGGGGGTCCCTGACTGGCGGTTTGTTCGTTGAAGTGATTCACCGGTTGGTGGATGTGCTGTCGCTCCGGACTTCTGCCGTTTTGAGAGCTGTGAGAGAACGGGGCTGAGCTGGCCATGACCACTTTATGACGGATCAATATGAAGAAGCCCTCTGAAAATAAATGCCCGTCATTCCAGGGCGGCAAAGTTGACCTTCTCCGAGGCACCGCTGGGTATGGAACCAGTATTTATTTATATTTTGTTGTATTTTGAAGGATTTCTTCTCCTACTTTAAGATAGAGTCAGACAGACAGAGAGGGCCGGGGGGCTGCGGTCAGGACTGGCCCCCAACGCTATGGCTCTACCCGCTGAGCCCCGGGCCGCTCTGGGTACCCCCAACGGGCCCGGGGGGCAGTACTGGTTCAGACCGGCAGTACAGGACTGGGTCAGTACTGGGTCAGTACTGGGTCAGACCGGCAGTACTGGGTCAGTACTGGGTCAGTACTGGGTCAGTACTGGGTCAGACCGTCGGTACTGGGTCAGTACTGGGTCAGTACTGGGTCAGTACTGGGTCAGACCGTCAGTACTGGGTCAGTACTGGGTCAGTACTGGTTCAGACCGTCGGTACTGGGTCAGTACTGGGTCAGTACTGGGTCAGTACTGGTTCAGACCGTCAGTACTGGGTCAGACCGTCGGTACTGGGTCAGTACTGGGTCAGTACTGGTTCAGTACTATATGGACTGGTTCAGACCAGTACCTGTGTTGGGCAGCAGCTCCCTCCCCAGGGTGGGGGTGGAGGCGGCGGAGGAGATGGAGGAGGAGCTCTCTGCCCGGGCCAGGGGGGCGAAGGGGGGGGGGCTGGGCGCCACCGGGGGGCTGAAGGGCCGCACCTGGGGACACACACACACACACACACACACACACACACACACACACACACACACACACACACACACACACACACACACACACACACACACACACACACACACACACACACACAGAGGACAGCAAAGAGGAAGTCAGTTCGTCAGACAGAACTAGTAGAGCGAGAGCAAAATAGAAAGAACTACATTTAAAAAGACAGTAAAAAGTTCCCACAGGCTGAATATTGGGGAGCTCAGGCTGTAGCAGAGCGACCTGGAGGCTGGAGGGAGAAGAGACATCACAACCAACAGAGGGAGGGTGAGAGGGAGAGGAGACATCACAACCAACAGAGGGAGGGTGAGAGGGAGAGGAGACATCACAACCAACAGAGGGAGGGTGAGAGGGAGAGGAGACATCACAACCAACAGAGGGAGGGTGAGAGGGAGAAGAGACATCACAACCAACAGAGGGAGGGTGAGAGGGAGAAGAGACATCACAACCAACAGAGGGAGGGTGAGAGGGAGAGGAGACATCACAACCAACAGAGGGAGGGTGAGAGGGAGAAGAGACATCACAACCAACAGAGGGAGGGTGAGAGGGAGAGGAGACATCACAACCAACAGAGGGAGGGTGAGAGGGAGAAGAGACATCACAACCAACAGAGGGAGGGTGAGAGGGAGAGGAGACATCACAACCAACAGAGGGAGGGTGAGAGGGAGAAGAGACATCACAACCAACAGAGGGAGGGTGAGAGGGAGAAGAGACATCACAACCAACAGAGGGAGGGTGAGAGGGAGAAGAGACATCACAACCAACAGAGGGAGGGTGAGAGGGAGAGGAGACATCACAACCAACAGAGGGAGGGTGAGAGGGAGAAGAGACATCACAACCAACAGAGGGAGGGTGAGAGGGAGAGGAGACATCACAACCAACAGAGGGAGGGTGAGAGGGAGAAGAGACATCACAACCAACAGAGGGAGGGTGAGAGGGAGAGGAGACATCACAACCAACAGAGGGAGGGTGAGAGGGAGAAGAGACATCACAACCAACAGAGGGAGGGTGAGAGGGAGAAGAGACATCACAACCAACAGAGGGAGGGTGAGAGGGAGAGGAGACATCACAACCAACAGAGGGAGGGTGAGAGGGAGAGGAGACATCACAACCAACAGAGGGAGGGTGAGAGGGAGAGGAGACATCACAACCAACAGAGGGAGGGTGAGAGGGAGAGGAGACATCACAACCAACAGAGGGAGGGTGAGAGGGAGAAGAGACATCACAACCAACAGAGGGAGGGTGAGAGGGAGAAGAGACATCACAACCAACAGAGGGAGGGTGAGAGGGAGAGGAGACATCACAACCAACAGAGGGAGGAGGAGGGAGAAGAGACATCACAACCAACAGAGGGAGGGTGAGAGGGAGAGGAGACATCACAACCAACAGAGGGAGGGTGAGAGGGAGAGGAGACATCACAACCAACAGAGGGAGGGTGAGAGGGAGAAGAGACATCACAACCAACAGAGGGAGGGTGAGAGGAGACATCACAACCAACAGAGGGAGGGTGAGAGGGAGAGGAGATATCACAACCAACAGAGGGAGGGTGAGAGGGAGAGGAGACATCACAACCAACAGAGGGAGGGTGAGAGGGAGAGGAGACATCACAACCAACAGAGGGAGGGTGAGAGGGAGAGGAGACATCACAACCAACAGAGGGAGGGTGAGAGGGAGAGGAGACATCACAACCAACAGAGGGAGGGTGAGAGGGAGAAGAGACATCACAACCAACAGAGGGAGAGAGGAGCTCCTCACCTGGTCAGCCATCGGCCTCCCGGGGGGCAGCTTTGGCCGTGAGGAGGGGCGAGGGGGAGGAGGAGGGGGTACAGGACTCCCTGCTGAGTGAGGAGTGGCTGGCCGTGCTGGAGACGACAGGCCTGGAACACAGAGACCGGCCGTCATACAATAACAACCAGTACCTTAGAGGGGGATCAATGACGGCTGGTAACCCATTGATCAGTAAGCTAACGTCTACAGCGGACGACGTCTACAGCGGACGACGTCTACAGCGGACGACGTCTACAGCGGACGACGTCTACAGCGGACGACGTCTACAGCGGACGACGTCTACAGCGGACGACGTCTACAGCGGACGACGTCTACAGCGGACGACGTCTGGCTGAACGGGCGCTCCATTTCTTAAGATGAATGCTTTCTTCTACCGATCATGTCGCTGATCTGGAAGTGTGTAATCGGCCAACACAAACTTGGCCAGCGGTAGCAAACTGTAAAAGAGTCTGTAAAGGTTTAAAACAACGCTGTGTAGACTGGACACTGGAGAAATACATTTCTACAGTGTTCAGACTTCCCAAGGCTTCATCCACTGGCTCAAATGAGTCTTCATCGGTTGAATATCTCAGAAACAAAACAGGAACAAGGCGAAACCCAGCCTGGTTCTACCAGACTCTCGTACTTCACTTCATTTCATTTCATTTGTACAGAGAGTCTGGTCCTAATCAATTGACAAACGTTAACTCACTTGAAGGCGGGTGTCTGTTGAAGTTTAAAATGATTGGATCTGCCCAGTGCCACTCTGGATCTGCCATAACCAATCGCTAACGTTGCGCGCAGGCTGTAAACAAACCAAACACAGTGCGTGAAGATGTCCGTCAACGAGGGCTGACTTTAACGTCAGTGACCTCAGCCACTCCCTCTGTTCGCTGATTGGGCCCAGAATCTGTGCGATCTTCACCTTGATGTTCTGCTATAACATTAATCTGGCACGATAGGTCACTTTGATTTGTGTAAATTAGATTGTAGGGAAAGCAGTAAAACATTGTTGCCCAATGGTAAGATACAATTACACATTATAGCTTTTGTTTGGCTGGCTGAATTTAAGGGAGAGGGGAAAAATAACTGACAGATTTTGACTGCTTCATAGTTGAGGTGTGTCATTGCACAATTTATTAAATGTAATCAGTTTTGAAAACCACAGCTGGTGCTCCCTAATTTAAACTCCACTCCTTCAATAACTTGAAACATTGTGCGGAAGCTGCAACCCACCTCATTTGAGGCATCGACTGTTTTGCTAATCCGTATTGGCAGTTAGTCCGATAACAGGCTGTTCTTAAGAAGTGTCTCAAGGAAGCCCAGTCGCCGTTATTATGTGACTGAACTCCAGAGAGAAGTGCTAGGAATCAAATTGATATTAAATTGACATCAAACAAGCAGCAGGAGGAGGGAAAGAACAGAGAAATTGTAATGTTAATGAGAGATTTCCAATTAAAAGGGTCATGGTTAAAAAATACGTTTCTGTTTAGAAATTTTGTATTTAAAGTGAAACTGAAAGTACAAACTGAAACTGAAACTGAAACTGAGTAAAAGTAAAAGTGAAAGTGAATAGTTAATAATATATATATTAATAATATACATTAATAATATTCAGATTAAAGTGAAAGCCAGATTGGCCTTTCTCTTCCGTAACAAAGCATCCTTCACACGCTCTGCTAAACTTACACTTGTAAAAATGACCATTCTGCCCATCGTTGACTATGGTGATACAATCTATAAAATGGCTTCAAAAACAGCGCTACACAAAGTGGACGTTCTTCACCATTCAGCTATCCGCTTTGCCACCAATGATCCCTTTGATACACACCACTGTGAACTTTTCAAACTGGTGGACTGGCCCTCGCTCCAAACCCGTCGACTCCGACATTGACTTAAGTTTATTTATAAGACACTCCTGGGCAGGACCCCGTATTACCTTTCCTCCCTTCTCCATGTCTCTAGAAGCACTTACCGCACAAGATCATCTGAGCTTATCAAACTCATCAACCCACTCACCAGGACTACCTTCGGCCGAAACTCCTTTCATTTTGCAGCAGCTTTTGACTGGAACAAAATCCAAGACAGCCTCAAACTTACAGCTTTCATATCACAGTCTGCCTTCAAGCAGAAACTTAACTATGTCTTAGTAGACCCCCCCTGCTCCTGTTGATTCCACCGTTTCTTTGCATTACACCCTTCATACACAATATAACATTGACCCATCTTAATTATTATTATTATTTATAGTGCATTGGTGTTTTCTATTTTCTTTCTGTACATAGGCTATGCATTTGTATATCCGTTTTATATTTGTCTAAATTAGTCATGCTTGTGCTTTTGTTATTTGTACCTTTTATTCCTGGAGGGGCCTCTTGGACCAGATCAATATTGTAAATAAGAAACTGTTCTTAATGTTTTATCTGGAAATATAAAGGTTCAAAACAACAACGCACTCACCGCTGCCAGAGTACGGTCCCGGGGACGACGTGAAGGACCGGTAGGTGGTGGGGGGCAGCGGCGGCGGGGTGCCCCTGAACCCCGCGGGCGCCTCCCTGTGGGGGGTCATCTCCCTGGGGGGGGTCATCTCCCTGGGAGACCCCGCCGCGTCCGCCAGCTCGTCCCTCAGGAAGGCCGCGTCGGGGGTCCTCCTCCCCCCCAGGACCAGTGGGGACGGGACCCCCGGTCGCCACGGTGACCATCGCTCGGCCGGCAGCGGGGGGGCGGGGCTGGTGGGGGCGGGGCTGGAGGGGGGGGGGCGGCGAGGCATAACGCGCCAGCTCCCGCACCTCCTCGTCGAAGGCCTCCTCGTCCAGCCCCCCCGGGGGGAGGGTGGGTGGGGAGAAGTCGGGTGGGAGAGGGGGCGCGGGCTGGTCCGGGGGGGGGCCCAGCACGACGGAGGGGGGGGAGTCGGGGGGGGAGCAGGGGGGAGAGCAGGGGGGAGACGACCTCGCGGAGAAAGAAGGAGGAGACTTAGTGGCGAAAAGGGGAGGAGACTGACGGGAGAAAAGGGGAGGAGACTTAGTGGAGAAAAGGGGAGGAGACTGACGGGAGAAAGGGGGAGGAGACTTAGTGGAGAAAAGGGGAGGAGACTGACGGGAGAAAGGGGGAGAAGATTGATGGGAGAAAGGGGGAGGAGACTGATGGGAGGAAGGGGGAGGAGACTGATGGGAGGAAGGGGGAGAAGAATCTCCTGGCTGACGGGAGAAAGGGGGAGGTGACCGATGTGAGAAAGGGGGAGGGGCCTGATGTGAGAAAGGGGGAGGAGCCTGTGATTGACGGGAGAAAGGGGGAGGAGACTGGTGAGAGAAAGGGGGAGGAGACTCTCCTGGCTGACGGGAGAAAGGGGGAGGTGACCGATGTGAGAAAGGGGGAGGAGCCTGATGTGCAAAAAGGGGAGGAGCCTGATGGGAGAAAGGGGGAGAAGACTGGTGGGAGAAAGGGGGAGGAGACTCTCCTGGCTGACGGGAGAAAGGGGGAGATGACCGATGGGAGAAAGGGGGAGGAGACTGTGGGGAGAATGGGCGGGGCGATGAGTGGGAGAAGGGGGGGGGGCGAGGGAGGAGACCCGTCGGAGGAGAAGGGGGGGGGGGGAGGGGGGCGGCTCGCTGGGGGGCGGGCCGGGCGAGAGGCAGGGGGGGGAGGGGCTGGAGGAGGGCGTGTCGGGGGGAGGAGACTCCGGGGGGGGCGGGGCGGGCTCCTCGGGGGGGGGCGGTCTCTCGCTGCCGAAGGTCACCCAGCGGGAGGCTGCCGCGTCGTCGCCCAGCGGGGGGGGGGTCGCCGAACACCTCGTCAGGGGAGTCTTGGAAGGAGACGGGCGATTGGATGTTCAGGTAGATGGGGGCGGAGCTTCGGGAGACCCCTCCCCCTTTCGGGGGGTCGACTGGAGGGGAGGTAAGCAGACGTTGAGTGACACTCCACTGTCCACTTTGAACAGCTCATCTCACCAAACAAAGTGCTGGGAAACCCCCCAGTGAAGCAGGGTCTTACCGGGGGGGTCCGGGGGGTAACCATAGCGACTGGAGGAGGGGAGGTTCTTTGGAGGCAGCGGGGGAGGGGCTGAAACAGAGGCAGGCCGTTAAAGCAGCAGTTATAGAGTGAAGGATCGGTGGGACGGAGGGGGGGGGGCAGGGAGCTGGGGGGGGGGTCGGGGAGCTGGGGGGGGGGGGGGGGGCAGGGAGCTGGGGGGGGGGGCAGGGAGCTGGGGGGGGGGGTCGGGGAGCTGGGGGGGGGGGTCAGGGAGCTGGGGGGGGGGTCGGGGAGCTGGGGGGGGGTCAGGGAGCTGGGGGGGGTCTGGGAGCTTGGGGGGGTCTGGGAGCTGGGGGGGGGGGGTCTGGGAGCTGGGGGGGGTCTGGGAGCTGGGGGGGGGGGGGTCGGGGAGCTGGGGGGGGTCTGGGAGCTGGGGGGGGGTCTGGGAGCTGGGGGGGCCTACCTCCCATGGGGAAGCCCCCGCTGTAGGAGGTCTCAGGCTGCGGTCGGGGCGGCTCCCCCCACGCGTCCCCAGGCACCACTGCATCAAACACACCAGTGAGCCCCCCCCAGGGAGGGGAATCCAGAACCACTGCATTAAACACACCAGTGAGCCCCCCCCAGGGAGGGGAATCCAGAACCACTGCATCAAACACACCAGTGAGCCCCCCCCAGGGAGGGGAATCCAGAACCACTGCATCAAACACACCAGTGAGCCCCCCCCAGGGAGGGGAATCCAGAACCACTGCATCAAACACACCAGTGAGCCCCCCCCAGGGAGGGGAATCCAGAACCACTGCATCAAACACACCAGTGAGCCCCCCCCAGGGAGGGGAATCCAGAACCGGGCTGAACGAGAACCGGGCTGAACGAGAACCGGGCTGAACAAGAACCGGTTCTCTGAACAAGAACCGGTTCTCGTTCAGCCCGGTTCTCGTTCAGCCCGGTTCTCGTTCAGCCCGGTTCTTGTTCAGCCCGGTTCTCGTTCAGCCCGGTTCTCGTTCAGCCCGGTTCTTGTTCAGCCCGGTTCTCCCGGTTCTCGTTCAGCCCGGTGAACCAGTTCCTTGTGATCCTAACCCTGCCTGCTTAACGATTCCGCTCATCGGTTCCGGTCGTTCCGAGCGCGCCACGGCGTCTCCCACGCGCTGCTTTGATTGGCTCAGAGCGCAGCACGCCGGCGCCAGCCGGCGCCCAGGCAGCGCTCTGAGCTCGGTGGTATTTCACGTGTGCAGACGACAATATGGCCATTTGCAACAATAGTAAAGCTTCCGTTTGGTCAAAGGGGGGAGCGACCTCCACTATGGAGAACATTTGGCCGCCCAGCGAGTGAGTCCAGCAGCGGAGCTATCGGGACGCCGCTATTAATGCAGAGTGTGCGTGTATGTATACGCTTGTATATATATATATAATAACAGTGCTATGTAGTAATTGGGGTAGTATAAAGGGTATGAATACATAATGTGGAATGAATACGTAACTGAATTCACATGTATTAAAAAAGAAATACCGTCATTACCTTAAATAACCGATCCACCGTCTCTTTACAGAAGACTTCTTTGTTTTTTTTAGGTCAGTTGAATTTTGTTACAAGTTGAATACAAATGAGCACTGTTAATATTCCAAAAGACACAAGCTCTTACTTGACTGTTTGCAGTCTGTGTTTTTAGTTTTATGGCACATAATGATGGCATTTGGGCTTAAAAAGCCAAACATATCTTTTTTTTGTCTAGACCAATTAATTAAAAAATGCACAATTTCCTAATACTACACGCACTTCTGATCAGATATTAAAGAGAGTTAATACAAACAAAGAAATGTGTACTTATTTTCTCACCCAATGAGAATCGATGAGCAGAATGGTAATGGTTAAGTTCTAATCAATGCCCTCCCGGGGAGCTGTGCACGGTGATACTGAGTGGGGAGCTGTGTACGGTGATACTGAGCGGGAGCTATGCACGGTGATACTGAGCAGGGAGCTATGCACGGTGATACTGAGCGGGGAGCTGTGCACGGTGATACTGAGAGGGAGCTATGCACGGTGATATTGAGCGGGAGCTATGCACGGTGATACTGAGCGGGAGCTATGCACGGTGATACTGAGCGGGAGCTATGCACGGTGATACTGAGCAGGGAGCTATGCACGGTGATACTGAGCGGGGAGCTGTGCACGGTGATACTGAGCGGGGAGCTATGCACGGTGATACTGAGCGGGAGCTATGCACGGTGATACTGACCGTCGTATGTGGGGTAGCTGGGCTCGGGAGGAAGCCCGAAGAAGGATGGAACGTTCTGGTGCAGTCTGTGACTGGAGGGAAACGCAGAGATGAATACATTACATCCTAAACATGAACACATTCAAAGAGTTCACCCACTTGAGTTTATTTCCTTAATTTCTGTAAAAAAAACAAGCTATGAAAAACAATCAAAAGTAGAAACTTGTGTGTTAGTTTAGACCAACTGTCCCCTCACAATAGCTGGGTGGGACGGAACTGAATGCGTCATTTCCCATTCAGTTCCCCCCCCAGCTGGTGTTCAGAACCAGGATGGAACCCGGAAGGCCGTTGGGGGCGTAGGGCCCGGTAAAGAGGAGGCTCACATGGGGTTGTCCGGAGCAGGGCTGGGTGTGGGGGTGGATCGTCTGGGCCGGGCGATCTCCTCACCTGTCCCCAAAACAGGAGAGAGCAGATCAACACCACATATTCAGAGGGGGGGGGTCGGGGAACTAGAAGCCCGACATCACCAGACCTATTCACAAACACTAGCTTGGAGCCCCGCCGTTCACTTTCCATTTCCAAGGGCGCAGACCAAAATGCCTCTGGACATAATTGGATCGACCCAGAACCAATCACAGCAGCGGAACGTGTGACGCTGGTTGATGACGCAGATGCCTCCAAACGCTGCTAAACGCTTGTGATTGGCCAGAACCGGGCAGGGCTTGCTGGACATCTGTCTGATGGGATGGGGGGGGAAGATGCACACGAGGGCAAAGGACAGCAGGTCCCCTGCTCGGGACATTATGACCTCAGCCGGGGTTAACCAGAACGGACGCCAGGATAAGCTTCACATTTTTGTAATTATAAGGAGTGAATGTTGTGAGTGTACTTACAAGATAGGTTCCTCTTCATCTGACCCTGTAACCAAACAGAAAGACAGGACCATTTAAAAGGAGCATACACTTTGGAACCTGAAGCCACACATACATGACCTACAGTACACGCGTCATACTGGTGGGTTCACCCCCAGCCCTCAGCCTGCCTCCTGGACGCACGGGGCCCGACTGCTGTCAAACCGGGGCCCGACTGCTCTCACACCGGGCCCCTGACTGCTGTCAGGCTGGGGCCCGATTGCTCTCACACCGGGGCCCGACTGCTCTCACACCGGGGCCCCTGACTGCTGTCAGGCTGGGGCCCGATTGCTCTCACACCGGGGCCCGACTGCTGTCACACCGGGGCCCGACTGCTGTCACACCGGGGCCCGACTGCTCTCACACCGGGGCCCGACTGCTGTCACGCCGGGGCCCGACTGCTGTCAGGCCGGGGCCCGACTGCTGTCACACCGGGGGCCGACTGCTGTCACACCGGGGCCCGACTGCTGTCAGGCCGGGGCCCGACTGCTCTCACACCGGGCCCCTGACTGCTGTCACACCGGGGCCTGACAGAAGTCGGGCCCCGGTGTGACAGCAGTCGGCCCCCGGTGTGACAGCGGTTAGGCCCCGGTGTGACAGCAGTCAGGGGCCCGGTGTGAGAGCAGTCGGGCCCCCGGTCCTGGGGGTCCCACCTATCACGGTGGGGCCCCCAGGACCCATCTTATATTTAGTGTCACAGCAGATAAAACATGCAAACCGTTTGCATCCCCGTGTCAGAAAGGGGAGATATAATTATCATTTCTCTGTGTTTATTTATAATCAATAGTGCAGTATTGCACTTTTCACTCTTCAAACACACTATGCTCTATTGGTCACTTAATGACCAATTAAACAGAAGGTTTGCACAAGATTTTTTATACAACAATTGATTGTGGCCAACCCACAATCAATCTTGTTCCATGCTGTGACCCACTTATGGTTCCAGTGTGATCCCGGTTTGAGGACCACGGATCTACACTACACAGCACACAACACACACAACACACACACCGGCTACGGAACGCGTGAGGAAAAAAGCAAGGGGAGGGGGGGTGCTGGGACAGCCAGCCAGCAGACGGGAGACAGACTCACCGGGCTTCGTCTCTGAGAACAGCAGAGGGTAAGAGAGAACGCAACTGGTTAGAGAGGGCTACATTCACCATCTCTCTCTCTCTCTCTCTCTCTCTCTCTCTCTCTCTCTCTCTCTCTCTCTCTCTCTCTCTCTCTCTCTCTCTCTCTCTCTCTCTCTCTCTCTCTCTCTCTCTCTCTCTCTCTCTCTCTCTCTCTCTCTCTCTCTCTCTCTCTCTCTCTCACCCACACAAAAAAAGAAGGCAGAAGAAACTAAGCAAAGGTCTTACCGGACTTCTCTTCTACAAGAAGGATGGCAGAGAGAGAGAGAGAGAGAGTGAGGACGAGAGACAGACAGACAGACAGGAAGAGAGGAAGAGGATGACTCATATTGAACAGGTCACAGTGAATACCACAACGTGGCTCGGCAGGTTGTGTATAAGTGTTCGCTCTGTGTTCAGTGCGCCGTTGTGTATCCTATCCTACACTACAGAGGCTACTACTGGCCGGGTAACGTGGAGCTCTGCGCAGAAGAGCCTCATGTTTCAGCGGGTCTCTTGCGCTGCCTGCCTTCACGGTTCTGAATCTGGGATTAGACGCACCGACAACAAATGCGATTTCTCACCACAAACGCAGGGACAGTCGGTGATCTGATCTAATGTGATGAAGACGATGACGACGGGTCTAACAAACAAACAACCTCATCAGCAGATTACTCCTCCATGCTCTCGCAGTGGTTTTACTTTCATCGTCAGCGGAAATGGAGCGGAAAAGCGTAGCTGGGAGAAAGAGCGTGCGGGCTGGACGTCCAGCCCGCGGTACCCATAAGCTACGGCCATGACGTGTACTCATGGCGGTACACCAGGAGGTACCCATAAGCTACGGCCACGACGTGTACTCATGGTGGTACACCAGGAGGTACCCATAAGCTACGGCCACGACGTGTACTCATGGTGGTACACCAGGAGGTACCCATAAGCTACGGCCACGACGTGTACTCATGGTGGTACACCAGGAGGTACCCATAAGCTACGGCCATGACGTGTACTCATGGTGGTACACCAGGAGGTACCCATAAGCTACGGCCACGACGTGTACTCATGGTGGTACACCAGGAGGTACCCATAAGCTACGGCCACGACGTGTACTCATGGTGGTACACCAGGAGGTACCCATAAGCTACGGCCACGACGTGTACTCATGGTGGTACACCAGGAGGTACCCATAAGCTACGGCCACGACGTGTACTCATGGTGGTACACCAGGAGGTACCCATAAGCTACGGCCACGACGTGTACTCATGGTGGTACACCAGGAGGTACCCATAAGCTACGGCCACGACGTGTACTCATGGTGGTACACCAGGAGGTACCCATAAGCTACGGCCATGACGTGTACTCATGGTGGTACACCAGGAGGTACCCATAAGCTACGGCCGTCGCTGTTTGTTGGCCACACTGACTTCAGCGGTCCCTCCACGTATAAAACAGAAACACTTTTATTTTCGGCCGGTCGAGACAGAATAAGTCGAGAATAAGTCGTTTGAACTGAACGGCGTGTCGGAACGCTTCATGAGTTCAGGGTCTCCGCTGAGAGGGGGACAACAGATCTAAACAGACCCCGCCCAGCTGGTGTTTCTGACTGCCCTCCCACAATGCACCGCGTTGCCCTCATCTGCGTCGTTTTGTTCTCACGAGCTGGCCGCTCCAGAGACCGTATTCTGAGGCTGAACTAGAGTTTACTGAGATTAAACCTAATCTCAGTAGACTGTGGGAAGGTTGTTGGAATTGGGTTGTTCCCTTTGTGAAGTTGAAGTAGCTAAACTCAGAGAAGTATGGAGGTCTGACGTATGGAGGTCTGACGTATGGAGGTCAGTATCAGGTGTATGGAGGTCAGTATCAGGCGTATGGAGGTCAGTATCAGGTGTATGGAGGTCAGTATCAGGTGTATGGAGGTCAGTATCAGGTGTATGGAGGTCAGTATCAGGTGTATGGAGGTCAGTATCAGGTGTATGGAGGTCAGTCTCAGGGGTATAGAGGTCAGTATGGAGGTCAGTATGGAGGTCAGTATCAGGTGTATGGAGGTCAGTATCAGTGTATGGAGGTCAGTATCAGGTGTATGGAGGTCAGTATCAGTGTATGGAGGTCAGTATCCGGTGTATGGAGGTCAGTATCAGGTGTATGGAGGTCAGTATCAGGTGTATGGAGGTCAGTATGGAGGTCAGTATCAGGTGTATGGAGGTCAGTATCAGGTGTATGGAGGTCAGTATCAGGTGTATGGAGGTCAGTATCAGGTGTATGGAGGTCAGTATCAGGTGTATGGAGGTCAGTCTCAGGGGTATAGAGGTCAGTATGGAGGTCAGTATGGAGGTCAGTATGGAGGTCAGTATCAGGTGTATGGAGGTCAGTATCAGTGTATGGAGGTCAGTATCAGGTGTATGGAGGTCAGTATCAGTGTATGGAGGTCAGTATCCGGTGTATGGAGGTCAGTATCAGGTGTATGGAGGTCAGTATCAGGTGTATGGAGGTCAGTATGGAGGTCAGTATCAGGTGTATGGAGGTCAGTATGGAGGTCAGTATCAGGGGTATGGAGGTCAGTATCAGGTGTATGGAGGTCAGTATGGAGGTCAGTATCAGGGGTATGGAGGTCAGTATCAGGTGTATGGAGGTCAGTCTCAGGTGTATGGAGGTCAGTATGGAGGTCAGTATGGAGGTCTGTCTCAGGTGTATGGAGGTCAGTATCAGGTGTATGGAGGTCAGTATCAGGTGTATGGAGGTCAGTATCAGGTGTATGGAGGTCAGTATCAGGAGTATGGAGGTCAGTATGGAGGTCAGTATCAGGTGAATGGAGGTCAGTATCAGGTGTATGGAGGTCAGTATCAGGTGTATGGAGGTCAGTATCAGGTGTATGGAGGTCAGTATGGAGGTCAGCATGGAGGTCAGTATCAGGTGTATGGAGGTCAGTATCAGGTGTATGGAGGTCAGAATGGAGGTCAGTATCAGGTGTATGGAGGTCTGTCAGCATCAGGTGTATGGAGGTCAGTATGGAGGTCTGTATCAGGTGTATGGAGGTCAGTATGGAGGTCAGTATGGAGGTCTGTCCCAGGTGTATGGAGGTCAGTATCAGTGTATGGAGGTCAGTATCAGGTGTATGGAGGTCAGTATCAGGGGTATGGAGGTCAGTATCAGGGGTATGGAGGTCAGTATGGAGGTCAGTATCAGGGGTATGGAGGTCAGTATGGAGGTCAGTATCAGGTGTATGGAGGTCAGTATGGAGGTCAGTATGGAGGTCTGTCCCAGGTGTATGGAGGTCAGTATCAGTGTATGGAGGTCAGTATCAGGTGTATGGAGGTCAGTCTCAGGTGTATGGAGGTCAGTCTCAGGGGTATGGAGGTCAGTATGGAGGTCAGTATGGAGGTCAGTCTCAGGGGTATGGAGGTCAGTATGGAGGTCAGTCTCAGGTGTATGGAGGTCAGTCTCAGGGGTATGGAGGTCAGTATGGAGGTCAGTATGGAGGTCAGTCTCTGGGGTATGGAGGTCAGTATGGAGGTCAGTCTCTGGGGTATGGAGGTCAGTATGGAGGTCAGTCTCAGGGGTATGGAGGTCAGTATGGAGGTCAGTATGGAGGTCAGTATCAGTGTATGGAGGTCAGTCTCAGGGGTATGGAGGTCAGTATGGAGGTCAGTCTCTGGGGTATGGAGGTCTGTCTCAGCCCTCACCAAGGCGGGGGACAGGGCCAGGCCTCCCACGGACGCCTTCAGCTCGTCCACCGACGGCGCTCCACGGTGGACGCTCTCCGACGCCAGCGGCTTGATCTTGATCTTGAACTTCCTGCGGCTCTCCTCCTCGTCCTCCGACTCGCTGGAGGAGAAGAACTGCTTGGCCCTGGAAGCTGCTTCACACGGGGTCAGGGAGAGGTCAACGGGAACGCCGGGAGCGTCTGTCTGTCTCTCTGCCTGTCTGCCTGTCTGTCTGTCTGTCTGTCTGTCTGTCTGTCTGTCTGTCTGTCTGTCTGTCTGCCTGCCTGCCTGCCTGCCTGCCTGCCTGCCTGTCTGTCTGTCTGTCTGTCTGTCTGTCTGTCTGTCTGTCTGTCTGCCTGTCTGTCTGTCTGTCTGACCAGCCTTGTCCCAAGAGGATCTGAGCGGGTGTCATCTTCAAACTCTTCTCATTAATAATTAATACCAAACATCCACCTGATAATTCTCTGACTATCCACTGATATCAAGAGAAAAAAATCTAATTTCAATTCCCACTCAGCCCTATCTTTGATAAACAACTCATTCTGAAGCGCTCACTACTCTAACCGATCGATCCTCCGTTTAAGAGACGGGGACAGGAGTTGTGAAGCTGTTCTTCCATGACCCACGTCCTCTACGTCCCGCGGCCCCAGAGGGAGCCCTCCTCACGGGGGTATGGACCAGAAGAGGGGCGGTGGTGGTGGAGGTGGTTAGGGGGTCTAGTGATGAAGCCCTGGTTAACTCTGAGGAGCGCCACTTCAATGGGTCACTCTGTCAGACAGGTCCACTGCCGTCCAAGCTAAGCTAAACTAAGCTAAGCTAAACTAAACTAAGCTAAGCTAAACTAAGCTAAGCTAAACTAAACTAAGCTAAGCTAGGCTAAGCTAAGCTAAACTAAGCTAAGCTAACGGCCTGCAGGACGGCTGAAGGATACCCTCTCCTTCCTCCCCTGGTCGGAGGCTGAAGCCCTCCTCGTCAACGTCTGGAGAGGCCTGGAGAGGAGGAGACAGGAGACGAGACGAGGAGACGAAGGAAGAGAGGGAGGGGAGGAGAGGAGACAGGAGGGGAGGAGACGAGGAGACGAAGGAAGAGAGGGAGGGGAGGAAACAGGAGGGGAGGAGACAGGAGGGGAGGAGACAGGAGGGGAGGAGAGGAGACAGGAGGGGAGGAGAGGAGAGGAGACGAAGGAGACAGGAGGGGAGGAGAGGAGACAGGAGGGGAGGAGACAGGAGGGGAGGAGAGGAGACGAAGGAAGAGAGGGAGGGAAGGAGACAGGAGGGGAGGAAACAGGAGGATACAGGAAGAGACAGGAGGGGAGGAGACAGGAGGGGAGGAGAGGAAGGAAGAGAGGGAGGGGAGGAGACAGGAGGAGAGGAGAGGAGGAGGAGAGAAGGGAGGAGAGGAGGAGAGGAGAAGACGAAGTAGGAGGAGACAAAGGTTACTGTAGCATAGTCACGCTAACCAGCTCAACTCCATTTCCTCCATGCCGACTTATGTTGACTGGAAGTCACTCAGATGTTGTCAGCAGGCCAAATAAAACACAAACTGAAACGTATAATCGAGGTCACTTCCTTCATGGAACATTACTGACATGTGGTTTAAACCCACAATGATGTCTACGATGGCTGCAACATTCAGCCACCGTCAGAGTCCCGCATGACTCTTCTGCCACTCAGGGCAGGGTGAAGGTAGAGAGGGATGTGAATGAATGACTCACATATCTGTCCCAGTCGATCTCCCCGTAGAAGCCATTGGGAGCCCCGTTGGCCTTTTTCTATTCAGAAGAAGACAGGAGATGTTAGTGATGGTGAATCAATAGGGCTTGTACGTCAGAATGCATCATGGGATTTATGATTGGCTGCCATATTGAGAGGACTCAAGAGGGTTGTAGTACTTTACTACTAAATCCTAAGTTAACGCAGATAGACAGAGTATCCTGATGCAAATTAAGACTCTATCTGACCACTTCTCCTAGGAGAAAGACTGGCAGTTCCATGCAAAGCAATGTCTCCACATCATGACAAAACATTTCACGATGAACAGCTACACAATAACTCATGAAAACTTTACTACCAACACAATAACTCACATTGCAATGCTCCTATGCTTCCAAAATGGAGGTTGTGATTGCTTTGCGTCGCTGCTATGTACAAGAATGGGATTAGCACATTTGGCAGCTAGCATC